>NW_020201365.1:0-27923 GCF_001531365.2 Cynara cardunculus var. scolymus
CAAATCTAATTCTGCAAAGGTTCTTTGGTCTGGTCTTTGGTGATATGTTAGCAGAGAAGCTGCCCTCTGCAGAGCCTAATGCGCGTTTGTATCCAATGAAGGAGTTCCACCCCACAGAGCATGAGCTAGGGTACAGAAGCCCAAGACCTCTATCAAAAGCCATGCTCAAATACCTTATCCATGGAGATAGGAAAGCATACAGACGTGAATACAGGAGGCCAGAGGCGGTCCCTGAAACCCCTCCACGCATAGGTATCCCCTTAGGAGAAAGTGCACAAAAAAATGAGGGTTGAGGGAAGAAGGGAGGAGCCAGCAGAGGCTAAAGAGGTGAGTAAGGATAGACCGAGAGTAGCAAGTCCCCCACCAAAGAAGACAAAGAAGACTCAGAAGGGTGTTGACTCTTCTGAGAAAAAGAAAGGGAAGAAGAGACCCTCAGAAGAAGAGGGTCCAAGCAGTCCTCTGCAAAAGCCAAAGAAGAAGAAATCAAAGAAGGCCCAACCCGCAGAGGTTGTGGTCACAGAGGCTGTACTCCAAGAAAGCCCCGCAGAGGCTGCTCCAAAAAGCAGCAGATTGCGCAAGGTTATTCACGAAGAGTCCCCAACAGAGCAGATACACGATGTACTCTTACACATCCAACAAGAGTTTAAAGCACCCACAGAAGTAGCGGATTTGGGGACAGAAGTCGTAATAGACGACGAAGAAAAAGAGTTGGAGATAGAAGAGGTAGTAAAAGATGCCGAAGGCACACATCCTAGCCCCCCTCCTAGTGCTACCCACATTTTTAGGGACCCTGTTCTAGAGGGAATCCCTATTGAACAAGGCGTGCACATGCTGAGTCCTAAACCAGCGAACCTCGCAGAGGACATTCTTTCGTCCTCTATCGAATGCACAACCCGGGAACCATAATCAACTCCAACATCCTCTCAAAAGGATACTGGTTTTGCAATAAGAGTCCATTCGCCCAAGGACTCATCATAACCCAGAGAGGCATCCGTTGCCCCTCCATACCTGAGTGAACAACCAAGTCATGCTTCATAGGCATGCGAGAGAGTCACAGAGGCTGCGGGTCTAGAACGCCCAAAGTCTCCACTCGATCCCTCTGCCAAGTTAGGCTCTGAACCTACTGGGCACGACATCAATAGAACACTGGTAGGCTCTCCAATTGGAGATGTTCGAGGAACCGGTGGAAGTCCCCGAGCTGACATCGAAAAAACAGTCACTGAGGGCGCCTCACACTTCGAGGCTACTAGGTCACCATGTGTTGGTGATCTAGGTTCCCAGAATACTTATGTGACGAAGGAGGAGTTACAAACCTTCGCCACAGAGGTATTCAAGAGGATGGATGAGTTGAAAAGCTTGTTCTCCTCCCAACCGGCGATAGAGGCTCTTGCACCTCTTACAGAGGCTTTGAAGGAGTTGACTTCCATAACTTCTGAGCTCAAGGCAACCGTTTCAGCACTTCAGAGCTCTGTCCTCAACAAAGATGATCTAGTAGAAGCATTCAACGCCCTGTCWCTCAACCCTTCTTCAATCCAAAAGCTCAAGATAGAACTATCAGAGGTTGCCGCCCAATTCGCTGCAGACTTTATTTCCGCTGGCTACACGGATTATTCTGCCTTCAAGGACGAGATCAAAGGGATGTTCTCCTCTGCAGTCACCTATGGCATTGACTCTAAATCCTCCAGGGCTAATATTAACCATCTAGCCACTCGCAGAGAGCTAGACGCAATGGTTGAGGCCCTTGGAGAGATCGTGCAGAAATACACTGACCAACTCCTCAAGGAAGCCCGAGCAAGCAACGAAGCTATAAGAGACTGCACAAAGAAACTCGTCAAAGAAGGTGATAACTTCATAAATGAGATCTATCGCTGCATCTCTAAGATGAAATGGGCCACATAGATGGATATCAACACTGCCTCTGTGATTGCTGAGGAGGTCATTCAAAAGATGGAGAGGGCGGCTTCCAAAGTTTTAAAGCGACTGAAGAAGGCTCCCCTTATTACTTGCAAGGCAGAAGCTACTAAAATCCATGATGATCAAGGAGGTGACGACCATGATCGTCATGAGGGGGAAAAGAAGAAAAAGGAACCAACGAAGACAACCTCTCCCAGACCACTAAAAATAGTGGACTCTACTGCTGCCCTGTTCTCAAAAGACAAATCTCAAGAGCCTAAGGGGAAAGGCAAGGATAAAGCAGTAGAGGAGTCGCCACAGAAGGGGTCAAGCTCTGAAACGCCAGAGGAGATAAATGAAGAAGAGTATGATGACCCCGATCTCGTTCGAGCTTTAAAGGCATCTTTGGCAGAGGCACAGCCAAGAAAGGGCAGAGCCCCTATCCCCAGAGCTGGAGAAGGCTCTTCCTCTAAAATGGCGAAGGAGGAAACGTCCACGGGTACGTTTGACGCTCTGGTAGGAACTGTCAAGCCAATCCTACCAGAGTGGTCTACCCAGAGGCCGATACTAGAAGAAGAAGAAGAAACCAGAATGCTAGAATCTACCACAGTGGGGAGGGTTTCTGAGATACTTGAATCTATGAGCAAGATTCCTACGCAGAAAGTGCGCACAGAGCCCGTAACCACTGTGGAGGAGATTCTGCGGTGGCGTTACTCTGCCGTGGACACAGAGCCCCCTTACGATCCAAAGCTTACAGGAATGCCCTCTGCCGCTGCAAAGTTCCACTTCTCAAAACTCACAAGGCCATGCAAGCAGGTCTTCTCAGAGCACGTGATAACTTCTCTTGAAACCATATCTCCAAGGACTATGTTGAAGAAGACTATGCTTTATTCTCAATATGTGGTGAAGAGGGATGATGACAACCTCTACACTTTCACAGATGCTGACCTCCACAACCTCTGGGTATTTGACCTTACCTTCTTGCACAAAATTCTTAACAAGTACATGGAGAGGAGGTCAAGCTATTCGATTTCTCTCAGAAGGCTGATTGAGGTGATGCGTGCTCAAGTAAATTTCTACAGCCAGAAAKATTTCGACATCGCRATGAGGTTRGCCCAACCAGATTTGAAGATTTCCCCTCCAAAGAACAGGCCTAGTTGGTTGCTTAGGTCTCATCCAAACACCATTGTCCATAATCCCATCTTTGGGTTTGTTTTCCTGGACAAGGATGAGATTCTAAGGTTCTTTGATCCGGCAGAGGTGAACAAGTATTCGACAGAGTCTCTTGAGTGGGTGTTCAACCTAGTAGCAGCAGATGTGCACAGAGGGCATCTAAGGGCGGACGAAGTGACTGGTCTTCTGGAAACAATCAAAGTTCAAGTCTCCTTCAGAGAGTGGATATTCAAAGTCTACAAAACTATCAAGTCAGATCTGCAATTTGCCGTAGATGACTATCCAGACTCTGCTGTGGACTAATTCTTGTAATAGTATAGGCCTGAGCAACAATTTTTTTTTTAATTCTTTCAATTAATGTAATTCTTTTCAGAGGATGAGTTTAATCTCCTCTTGTAATTCTTTCTTTTAGTCATTTCTTGCAACCTTTTGTCTAAATTTACTTTTTCATACTTAGGGGGAGATTGTTAGCTCTATTATTCACTTCTTGTAAAAGTATGAAAAAGTATTCTGCAAAGTGTTGATAGAAGGGTATCTTCCACAGAAGACAACAGAGGACTAGCAACAGAAGTTGTTTCATCGTGCAAGTAAAGTGTAACAGAACCTCTGATGTCTCCCACAGAGGTTCTGGAAAATGGTCCTCTGGCAATAAGATCATACAAGTCAATTATACCAGAGCCTCTGAGATGGCTCACAGAGGGTCTGCGGATTAGTCTTCTGTGAAGATCCTGTTCCACTGTTTTTCAAAGGTTGTTTGCTGCATGTGCTTCTCACGTGACTAGGACTTAATAGACTTTATTTGGACGACTTAGATGATTTCTTTCTTTTAAGATCTTGTCAGTAAGGTCGTTAGGGACTAGTATAAATAGCAGCTTAGGCCTTTGTAAATTGTRTGCTTCCGAATTGTAATCGTCTTAATTTTCAATTGAATTGAAAAAACTTTTAAGCTATTCTCTTGTGTTCATCTTCTTCACTGTGTGTTCTTAGTTTATTTTACTTTGTTTTGTTCTTAATATTGTTTTCCCTGCACTGTAATCGTCCTAGAGTTCATTCAGAGTAATAGATCAATATCAAAGCTGAGTTTACAGGTCCAACACTATCATATTTTTTTCTTTTCTCAAAACTCTATTCAGGTACTTTGATCTGCGTAGGCAAACAACTCAGCTAGAATTTCCATAATCGACTCGAGGTCTTCAACTTCAGTGTGTGCCCTTAAATGTTGCATCTCGAAAGACGAGCCAATGTTACTTGTTTGTCTGGCCGGAATTTCTTCGTTGGTGCTCATCATAGCTTTAATCACGAGTTGAAGAAACCTCTGGAATGGTATGAATTTTCGAGCCTTTAAAGGAAATCGTTTTTGACCAACTCTGTCAGTTCATTCCAGATCATTAATGCGAAGTCATAATTGCGGTTGAAGAAGATTTCATGGAAGAATTTCAGGAATGGACTGCTGCATGTGTCAATATCGGCAGTCTTAGAAGTCAAGCACCGATTGAGGATAGAAAACAGCAGGTGCCACACAGAAGGTAGGAAACGTCTTCTGAATTGTGACGGATTAGTCAACTCTTGCGAGTATCCTAATCGTCTAATATCATGACATAGCTCTTCATCAATAATGAAATCTTTAAATTGTTGTGATCCTGGAACAGCAGTTGGGTTTGGCAATCTGAGAATTCTCCGCAGCCTTTTTAGAGTCAGACGAATCATGAATTCGTCTACATGCCCTTCAAAATATAAGTGGTCTCCTTCTTTTGACAAAGTCAATGTATGCAAGAATTGTTGCGAGTAGACCATAGGGACTTCCGCAGTAGCCGATAAGGCAAATGAGATTGGGTGTCTTGTTAGAATTTCCGAGATGATGGGGTATTCACAAGGCATATCGAAGTTAAATTGGTGGTTATTCGGTTTAATGTCTAGGTATAGGTATTGAGGAAAAACGGCTTCATCTGGGATCGGGATATTTTGTGACTGGGGTGGCTGGAAAAGATTATCTGATCTGACCGAGGGAATATGGGTTTTCTCGTCAGATCTTTGTGGGTTTTGGATGTTTTCTTCAGTCATTTTCCTGTAAGGAAGTAAAAATATTAGATCCGCAAATGAAATAATTTTTCACAAAATATCGATGCATGACACAAAGACCTAACAGTAATGACTTGCCAAAAAAATTCTAAATTTTTTCCGAAAACTAAGAATAATTCGATATTGGCTTTTTCATTCAAATCAAAACAAAAAAAAAACATTAACAACTCAAAAAAAAAATTACCAAACTAAAAAACTACTAACACTTTTAAATAAATACTAATAAAATCCTAACAATTGACTACAAAAAAAATAAGACTAAAAATTTTAAAAAATAACTACTTTAAAAAAATGACTAAAAAAATACTAAGACTTAAAAACAATAACAATAAACTAAACACAAAAAATTACTAAAAACTAACTAATAAATCTAAAAAAATAATAGATGAAACAAAAAAAATTAATAAGGACAAAACAAAACAAAAAAAGAAAACAAAATATCAAAACCTTGTCTGGATACCAACTCCGGATACCAAACAACCAGAAAAAGACCCTGATCACCTTCTCCGGTGACAAAGTCCGGAATCGGATACAAAGATGAAGAACAAGGTTCAAACCCGATCATTAAAACATCCAGATAACCTACTAATATGAAGTTCTTTAAACATTCTTAAGTCCAAGATCCAGATTCATGATTTTAACGATTTCATATTTATAGTTCTTATGGTTCAAGTTTTACAATTAGAGTTAAACAGAGATCGATTAAGTCCAAGATGTTATACACATACATTTTAATGATCAAAGAATAGTCCAAAGAAACACGGATAATGCTCACAGAAAGTTAAGATGAAAATAAAAATGATCTTGAAGAACAGTCCAAGAGATATTCGGAGAAGATGATATATGAGTGAAAGCTTGAGCGAATGTAAACAGTAAAGAGTGAAATGAAAATCGGACGATGACTTGTATAGGTAATGAAAGACTCTTCATATTCTAATCCGGACAAAGTGTTGTCAGGATTGACTTAAATCGGACAAAGAGTTGTCCGGATTCGACTCACGAAATCAAACTAACACTCAAGAAGTACAATTGAAATATTGAACGATTAAACTCATCTCCGGATGACATTTCAACTGGATTAGACAAAATCCGGATGACTCTATGACTGGATATGAATCAAAAATTATCCAAGTCACTCAAGAATAGCAATACGAACAAGTCTTGTCCGGATAGACCTGAGTCCGGACAGACCTATGACCGGATACACACCTTTGAATTATCCAAGTCCAAGTAATATCTAATCTTATTCGGATGAGATTTATCTGATACCTTTTGTTCGGATATGACTCTCACCAGACAATGTTTCATCTGGATTGAGTCCATATCGGACAATGCCTTGTCCGGATTTAGACTAAATCGGACAAACATTTATCCTCAAAACTTACAACTTTCAAAAATTAGATATTGTATCAATACCTGTAAGAAAAATAAAGCAGTTAGCATCATCCAAATATTTTTACTCCCCCTCAAAAAATGAATCAAAAATTAAGAACAATGTTCAACACTTGCCCTCAAATATAGATTCCAAAGTCAAAAGATTTTCAATCACATTAAAAGAAAGAAATATTGGATTTATATTAAAAAATACATATATTTTTTAAAAATGTATTTGACTTAAATTCAGTTCATTAACTGAACAGATTTTAAGAAAATATCAAATTCAACATACCTAACTTAGATACTAAAAACCTGAAACGTTTTTCATCTAAAACTTTTGTAAAGAAGTCAACTAGTTGAAATTCTGTATTTAAAAAATATAATACATTAATTCCCTTTTCAACATAATCTTTAATAAAGTGATATCGGATATCTATATGTTTAGTTTTGGTGTGTTGAACAGGATTACAAGATATAGCAATAGCACTTTTCGAATCACAATAAATTGGAATTTTAGCGAAATAAAAACAGTAATCTCTAAGTTGTGTCCGCATCCATAGAACTTGAGAACAACAGCTGGCAGCAGCTACATATTCTGCTTCTGCGGTAGAAATAGATAGACAGTTTTGTATCTTTGAAACCCAGCTTACGAGTTTATCTCCCAAGAAATGTACATGACTCGAAGTGCTTTTCCTGTCCAACAAACACCATGCATAGTCTGCATCTGAGTATGTTGTTAGTTCAAAACTAGTACCCTTTAGATACCAGACTCCAAGATTAGCAGTCCCTTTCAGATAACGGAAAATGCGCTTAACAGCACTTAAGTGGGACTCCTTTGGATTAGCCTGGTATCTGGCACAAAGATGTGTTAAAAACATAATATCCGGTCTACAAGATGTTAAATACATTAAAGAACCAATCATACCTCGATAAGTTTTCTGGTCTGCAGCTTTACCAGAAGGATCAGCATGTAGTTTTGTACCACGAGCCATAGGTGTTTTTATAGATGAACAATTTTCCAAATTAAATTTCTTCAGGATTAATGAAATATATTTTGTTTGACAAATAAAAATTTCTGAAGATAATTGTTTTACTTGAAGACCTAAAAAGAAGTTCATCTCACCCATCATGCTCATTTTAAAATGAGAAACTATCAAGGCAGAAAAAGATTTGCAGTATTTAGGATTCGTTGATCCAAATATTATATCGTCAAAATAAATTTGTATCAAGATAAATTCTGATAGAATGTCATATCACGCTCTCGGGGATTGTTTAAGACCATATAGGGCTCTGTCAAGGAGGTATACATGATCAGGCTTTGACTCATCAACAAAACCTTCTGATTGAGCAACGTAAACTTCTTCTTTGAGAAGACCATACAGGAATGTTGTCTTGACATCCATATGATAAATAGTATAGTTTTTGTGTGCAGCATAAGCCAAGAACATCCTGATACCTTCAATCTGTGCTACCAGAGCAAATGTTTCATCGTAGTTGACGGCTTCTTGTTGATTGTATCCTGTAACGACAAGTCGTTCCTTATTTCTGACGACAACTCCATCTTCATCTTTCTTATTTTTGAAAACCCACTTTCTACTGATAACCATTTTATTTATGGGATGAGGAACGAATCTTCAGACCTTTAAAGCTTCAAACTGATTCAGCTCCTCTTGCATCGCAATTATCCAATCTGGGTCCGCTAGGGCTTCAAAAACCTTAGACGGTTCAATATTGCTCAAGAAAGTGGAGTAAAGACACTCATTAGTAGAAGCAGACCTAGTATAAATAGAAGCATTAGGATCACCAATAATTTGAGTTATTGGATGATCTCTGGTCCACTTGATACTATGAGGTAAGGGAATATACGAACTTTGATCAGAATTTTGATCAGTGTAAGTATTGGGGGAATTGTCTGCAACATATTTACGTAAAGGTTTAATATTTGGTACTGAAATAGGTTGAATATCTGACTGAGGTAAAGTGTTTTCATCTTGAACGACCGAAACCTCTGGCAGATTGATGTTCAAGCCCTCTTCACACTGAACTTGACAATTTGGATTTTCCATTTCAATTTATTCATCTACATTTTTAGACATTTGTTTAGTTACAGTAACTTGAACATCAACAAATGGACCAGATAACTGTTGTTCAGTTTAAACATCCCTGGACAAAATATTAGATTTATTAGGTTTGTTATCAAAGTAATTATTATAAGTTTTCTAACAATGAATCTAAACCAGAAATATTTGGATCAGAAGACTCATTAAGATTTGCGTTCTGCGAAGTGTTAATTATCAGCCCGAGTCCCGAACATGGTTGTTCAGAAGCCACATCAATCGCTTCATCGAATGAAACGTTTACGCTCTCATTTAAAACTTATGTCTTCTTGTTGTAGACCATGTAAGCAGCAGATGATTTTGACTAACCAATAAAGACAGCTTCATCAGCCTTGGTAGCGAACTTACCTCTGTCCTCTCTGTCATTAAGAATAAAACACCTGCAACCAAACACTCGAAAGAATTTGATATTAGGTGTTGTTTTATTTATGAGTTCATATGGTGTTTTACCAAAACCTTTTGTATACGAGGGATCGGTTCTGGGTAAAACACGTAATATCAACTGCTTCAGCCCAAAGGAATAGAGGAAGCTTGGAAAATGTTAAGAGTGTGTGCGCTGCTTCCACTAGTGTCCTGTTTTTCCGCTCAACGATGCCATTTTTGTTGTGGTGTCCGGGCTGCCGAGAAGGTATGAGAGTTACCATGAGATTCCAGAAATGTGCCGAGAGTCTTGTTCTTGAATTCTGTTACGATATCTGTTCTAATTTCATGAACTGCTAACTCTAGATTAACTTGAACATTCTTCAAGAGATAAATAACTGTTTCAGCAGCTTCATCTTTAGACCTCAGAAAATGAACCCATGTGTATCTGGAGTAGTCGCCAACAACGACTAACACATACTTCTTCCCGATTTAATTCTTTTCTTTTTAGACTTAGAAATTTTGTTTGTATTTTCCTTGTTTTCCGGATTTCTAATCCGGTCACAAACATTTTTTTCTTCTTCTAAGTGTGTTTGTTGTTTCTTTGTTGTCCGGACTTCTAATCCGGTCAATTCGTTTCATTTTTTTTTCTAAATGTTTGTTGGTTAAGTGTTTTGTTTACTTTTGTGAAATTTTTTATAGTTTTGTAGTTTTTATTTTTTTTATTTTTCTATTTCTAGGTTTAATATTTTTTAGAGTTTATTTTTTTTATTATTTTGTTTTGTTTTTATTTTTGTTGTGTTGTTATTTTTTTTTAATTCACATTTCTTGAATAAAATGGGTTCTAATATGTTTAGATTTTTTACAGGTTAATGGTGGATCAGAGACACCAATCTGACGAGGAATCTCACGTTCCTTCTGTCAGATCAGATAATATTCCCATTCATTCGCCTAACCAACCCATACCCTCAGAAACATTATTTCCTCAAATAAAATACGTAGACATAAAGCCAAACAACCATTTATTCTCTTTTGTTATGCCTGCCGAATAACCGGTTATACCATAAATTCTGAAAGGCCACCCAATTGCATATTCTTTATCTGCCAATACACCTGTTCCGATGGTGTATCTACAACAATTTTGGAGTACTCTTACTCTGGAAAAAGACGGGGACACTATTTACTTTGAAGGAGAAGTTGACGAATATGTCAGTCGTCTAACATTGAAACGTCTAAGAAGAATTCTTCGTCTGCCCGGATCAGGCTCTACTGGTTTTGAAGACTTTGTATCAGATGAACAACTATGTTTCGACATCAAACGCTTAGGATACTCGGCAGAATTGAATAATCCAACTCAATTCAAAAGACGATTCCTACCTTCAATATGGCATTTGTTGTTCTCATTTTTGAATAGATGCCTGACGTCCAAGACATCGAGCATAGATACTTGTAGCAGTTCATTTCTTAAATTCTTTCATGGCATTGTCTTTTCAAGAAACTATGACTATGCTTTAGTCATATGGAATGAATTGGTGGAGTTGGTCAATGCTAAAAGATTCCCGTCTAAAGCAAGGAAGTTTGTGCCTTTTTAGAGGTTTCTGCAACTGTTTATAAAGGCTATGATGAATGCTAACGAAGATATTCCGACCAGATCAAATCCTGAAAAAGGGCCAACATTTGTCATGACCAGAATTCGACAGCATACAGAAGTTGAAGATTTGGATTCAATAATGGCTGTACCACCAAAACTAATTGCCTTAGCTGATCAGACCGCTCAGTGCGTTATAGATTATAGGCGAGTGATAGATCCAATAGCTCAACCAGAACCAGTTGAACTTGCCCAAGGATTACCCCATGCCTCAGTTGTGAGAGAGGTGTTCGAAATAGAAGAGAGAGTTCAGGAACAGGGGTTACCTGAACAGGGAAGTGTGATGAGAGAAAAAGAAATAGAGAGGGGTGAACAGGCGGGGGGAGCGTCTGATCAGCAAAGTACTTCATCTATTAGTACTTCCGTCAAGTTTGGAAGCTACTGAAACCGATAATGAGGCAGTATCTGGTGATCATAATCATGCTGATGATAATGATGATGGAGCAGACAACCGTGCTCAAACTAGTCTTTCTCAGAATATTCCGATTGGAACACTGGTTGATGACATAGATGATATTTTTCTAGAATAGTCAACTCAACAGCCATGTTCGAGCTTACATTCGTTGTCATTTAATGTTGATGAGTATGATCGAATTCTTCAAGATCTTTCCAACATAGAAGGAGATGAGGGAGTTGCAATTGAAAATATTGAGAATTTGAGTGAAAGGGAAGTAAAAAAATATGGAGAGGGTGAGAGTGGAGCAGAAAAAGAAGATCAAGCTCCTTCCCAAGCTGAAACACATAGTCGGGCACCCACATCTGCTACTGACATTCATTCATTGAATGTTAGTATTGAACAAGACATAGCTAGCCCAGTTATGCAAATGCACACCCCACCCATCCACTCAACTGGTTCTCAACAACCAGTTGTTTCAATTTCACAAGGGGATAGAGCACATCTACTAACTACTTCTCATTTGGAGAATGTAGTTATTGAAATAAGTAGGCCGCTGCCCCAGCCTACGAACTCGGTTCTATGTACCTCGAGTCTAGAGCCGATACACTTAGGTACACATGAGTCCAGAGCATTTGTTGCTCCAAGTGCAATTCTTAGTGAACTTGCCGGAATGACCAGAGTGGTGTCTTTTGACATTCCACAAGGACAGGTCAAAAGTCCTACCAATGCTAACATTTCGCCAACATTGAACGTAGGCACAACAGTTTATTCAATTGTTGTTACAACTGGTAATCTAAGTGATCCAGGTGTGAGTTTACCCAACTTCGTGTCAAAGGAATATCTGGACGGCGCCTTAAAGGCTGTTCAAGATAATTTGGATGCTCAAATGGCCAGTCTTAAAAGACTTTTGAAGGGAAAGGAAGCTGTAGAAGAAGAGCCACCATCTGCGCCATCACCACAACATGTACCTGAACCATCAGTACAAGACCAATCGGTGGACGAACTTAAATCGTTACTATATGCAAAATTAATGGCATCTCAAAATCCAGATGCTGAAGATGCAGATTTGGTCGGCCTCTTACGACAACAATTAGATGTAAACCCTTTTGTTCGAGCCTCAGAGTTTTTGGCTTTTCAAGATGTGGTTACTTCTAGCTTCTCTAAAGTTGGCCGAGTCATTTGTGCAAGCTACAAGGGTTGGAGAGGAACCATCAACTCAAGACGTTATTGCTGAAACTTCTGCCCCTGAATCTGTTCCGGAAAGAGTAATTGAGGCCATTGTGATTGAAGATGAAGAAATAGAGACAAGTCCTACGATTGAGCCAATGGTTGAAAAGCCGGCGGACTCCACGGTAGGAACAAGGATGTTATTGGACTTGTCTGCCAATGTAGGTTTCAACGATGTGTTCTCTACTACTCTGCGTGGAGAGCAAGATTTTGGAGAAGATATTGACAACATTGACGAGTCAACTGGAATCTACTTTGATTTTGAAGCTGATATAGATGATGAAGATCCAGTCTTTCCTGTTCAAAGTGACTGTCAGACTGTTCCAGAATCTTCCACTGTAGATTTACCTGATGTGTCAGACATCCCTACTCAAAGAGAACAAGTTGATCCTACCGAAATCTTCACCAGAAATTATGTGCCATTTCATATCAGAGCAAATTTTCCTGGATATGACAGAGAAAGAATCCAAGAGCCATATTTAGAAGATATCTACTTTGGAATTTTCATCTGACATCGAAAAGTTCTGAGCGGTGACAAAGTTCTTGGTATTCATCGTCAGACCAAAGATTAGCGCATTGAATACAGACACTTTTTGAAAGCCAAGCGTCTACCGATAAGTGAAGTGCGTACCAAGCATTGGGTCGTCACGATCAAACAAATTGATTCTCAAAAGCTTCTAAGAATCTGGTATCCTGTGTTCACAGTTACTAGACAGGATGGTCAGATATGGAGATTCAGCGAAGCTGATTTTTCAAGTTTATACTTGGAAGATCTTGAATATATGTACTTCGAAATTAGAAACATGACCAACAGAAAGGAAGGAGAACTGATTGCTCTTGAAGCTATCAAGAGATTTATACGTTGTCATGTGAAGCTGGCGATGGTCATTGATGTTCAAATGGGCCTTGAAGACAATCAACAGATAATCAATCTGAAAAGACCAAATCAAGAATTAGAAGATATTGAAGCTTATCCAGTCTATATGATTCTTGAAAAGCCAGAGTTCGGGGTCATATACTTTGCTCAACTTCAAGTGAAGAAATTCATGAGAGTTAGTGAGCTGAATAAATATTCTGATGGTACGATAAGATTGGTGAGAAGGGCGCTTGACTTGAAAAGGGTAAATAATGACAGAGCTGCTGAATCAGAAAGGATGAGTTCCAAAGAAAGATATTTGTTGGTCAATGTGATAAATTTGCTCGAGGAGAAAATCCAATACAAGAACGCTCTGAGAAGATTAGAGAAAATTCTTGGACTTCGAAAGACGAAATTTACAAGAGTCCAAACTTGAATCCAAAGGGGGAGAATGTTGGGTTTGAGTAAGAGCTTTAATGTTGTATTCAAGTTTCTCCTTAGTGTATTTGCTTTGTAATAGTGTAGCTTTACTATTTCCTAGTATAAATAGTATTTTCCTTGGAATTGTCATTACCAAGTCATTAGCAGATTGTAATCAAGATTAGAACTGTAATTTTCTCTCTCTCAATCAAATCAGTAACATTTGATGATCTATTCTTCTTTACTATTCTATTCATCTTGTTCTTGAAGATTTTATCATTTTTGTATGAATCTTGGACTTCACAGACGCCGATGCCACAACAAGTTTTGTTACATGGAGGCCTTGAATATCAAGTAAACTTCAGTATCCACTTGTGTATTTGATAAGTCAATTGTGGAGAGATTTGATTTTCTGGATCCAGGGAGTAGCTCCTTACCTTCAGTAGTACGGACAATGCACGGTTAGCTTTAAAACAAGGTTCTAGATTTTTATCACAAATTTGATCTATGCTAAACAGATTATGTCCAAGTCCTTTGACATATGACACTAAGTTTCCAGAAATTAAGTCACCATATCCAAGGATACGCGCGTATTGATCATTACCGAATCTTACCGTTCCACCAAATGATTCAACAAAATAGATAATAGTTCTTTTCTACCAGTCATGTGCTTAGAGCATCCGGAGTCTAAGAACCACACATACCTGTTTACCTGCACATTGAATCAGTTGGATTTAGGTACCCATTTTAGAATGGATCTTTTCAGATTAGCTCGAGTTGGTGGTATGCTGTAATTACCAAACCAACTTTCTTTAAAAATAATTTTCTTCTTCAGAACAGATATAGTAGAATGCATAACATGATGAGCTTTAAATGAAGCAAAAGGCACAAACTCATCCCATCGACATAAAGAATAATTCATTTTGCATTTCTTAATATCAAACATTTCACTGAATGGATATCTTTTTACAGTATTATTCAATACAGTGTTATTTAATATAGAACGAGCAAAATGTTTCTTCCTTTGCTGATTTGATGATTTAAGTGTATCTACATGCGTAGTTCCTTTCACTTTCCATATAGTTTTAAACTTCAATGATTTATCTGAAACATGATAAATAAAATCATCAGATTTAGATTTATGATGAACTTTTTGTTTCAGAATTTTCACAGTATTCTTCTTCTGTTTCTTCGAATTTCTTTTGGTTTTATTTCTTTTATAATACACATTCTCCGAATCAGGTTTTTCTTTAAAGCTCTTTTCGCAATCTGAAGCCCTTTCAGAATCCACAGTCTTTTAATTTTTAAAAATAAAATCCTCATGACTGGGCAGTTATTTAGAAACAACAATCTGAATTCAAGATTTCTGATAAATTTAGCTCTTCATTTGAAAATTTTAAACCTTCAGACTCAGAAGCGTCACTCGAATATTTAGAACATGAAAAATATTCAGACTCAACTTGTTCCACTATGACTTTTGACTTTTCTAAATTTTCAATTTTATTTAGAAATTCTTCTTTTTGCTTTTTAAACAGAAGTTTTTCTTCATTTAAAATTCTTTCCAACTAAACCACTTGTGATAATATCGATTAACTCAGTTTTGGATATTAATCAAATACTCTGGATGATCTTTAAATATTAACAGTGCAGCGGAAACAATAAGAACAAACAGAGTAAACAATCAATGAAGAACACAGTTGATGAATGATGAACAATGAGAGAGTAGCTTCAAATGATTTTCAATTGATTGAAAATGTTAACAATACAATATGGAAGCGCACTAAATTACAAAGGCCTACACTGCTATTTATACTCGTTCCTAACGGCTTTTCTGACATGACCTAGACGTACAAATTCATCTAAGCCGTTCAAATAAAGCAGATTACAAACATAGTCACGTGATAAGCACGAGCAGCTAACTAACCTAAGTAAAACAGTAAAGAAGTTCTTCACAGAAGATAAAACTGCAGACCCTCTGTGAGCCATCCCTAAGGCTCTGCTGGATATGACTTGAGAGCACTTGATTCCAGAGGATCATCTTCCAGAACCTCTGTGATAGACAACAGAGGTTCTGTCATCTTAGACTTGTATGCTTTGTTTACAGAGGACCAGTTTCCAGAACCTCTGTGATAGACAACAGAGGTTCTGTCACTCTTCACTTGTGTGATTTGAACATCTTCAGTTGTTGGTCCTCTGTGGTCTTCTGTGGCAGAACGTCTTCTGTCAACACTTGCAGTATTTACTTTTTCCATACTTTTACATTAAATGAAATGAGAGCTAACAACTTGTTTTTCCAAACCAAAGGTGGCGTATAAATTTTTCGTTCAGCGGTTTAGATTCAAGTTCTGCTTTTGAATAACTGTAAAAATAGTCAGTAGAAAGTGCAGGAACTTGTGTTTAATAACTTTCATTAAGTTCATAATAGTCAAATGGAACTTGCATTTTGTTCTTTCTCTTTCTGTTCAGATCTTCTTGCTCTTCGACTTAATCAGAATATTTAGTAAATTTAATTTGAAACTCGGGACCAAGGTCAAGGTATTCAAATTTATATAAAGTTGGAGTAAAATATAAAGCCTTTTTCAAGCAATTTGGATTCACATATCCTAACCCTTCTCGAGGATTGAAAAATCTCGTTTCGGTCGGCTGGTTCAGAAAAATAGTTTGGTCAGTTTGCCCTTTCTTATACATCATCTCTTCTTGGGCCTTCAGTTTTTCATTGAAAATTTTAATTTGCAAAGTAAGAGTATTGTTTTTAACAATCAGATCTTCATTCACCAATTATAATACTTTATATTTCTCATAAGAATCAGATAATTCAACTTTTAAGAAGTTTGATTTATCGGAAAAAGTTTTAGATTCAGACAACAAAGATTGAGCCCAATCAAAATTTTCAATATTTTCATCAATCAATTTAATATATTTTTCTTGTTGCGTTTTTCAAGAATAACAACAAATTCTTTTTCATGTTTAAATTTAGCGGAAAATCTTGAAGTTTGAGCATCATTCTATGCATCTGTTGCATGCGTGAATTTTCCAATACGTCATCAGCAGATTCTGCACTCTCTTCTTCATTATCAGAAGAATCTGTTTCAGTTCTAGCCATCAGACATATGTGTGCAACAGCTTCTGACTCCTCTTCATCATCAGTCAGATTAAGCCAGTGATCGTCCTCAGCGATTAATGCCTTTCCCACATTCTTTTGTTTGGATAGAAGGAATTTATTCTTGTAGTAGTCAGCATTTTTAGATACTGGCTTTCTACAATTTATAACAAAGTGCCCCAACTTGCCGCAGCTGTAACACTTCGTGTTCTCATCAGCTACTCCCTTCACAAACTTTTTTTTGTCCTCTGGTTTCTTCTCAAACTTCTTCTCATATCTCTTCTCTTCGTACTTTTTCTTCTCACCGAATTTATCTTTGAAGTCGTATTTTGACCCTGAAGAGAATCTCTGATTATTGGAATGCGGTTTCTGATAGAATTTCTTCTAAAAGGCTTTGGTCAGCATCACCATAGCTTTCTTATTCTCTTTCATGTCAGAATCAGAATTGTCGCTGCTTCCATGCTTCCCAGATTTACCCTTGCTCTTCCTCTCAGATACAAAAGCCAAATGATCACTAACTTCTAACACATCTTCTTCATTTTGCTTTAGAGTTTCATAAACCTCATGAATATCGATATTAGATAAAGATTTGTTGTATTGGATATTCTTTGCATAAGGTTTCCACTCTGGTTGCAAGTTACTAAGAAATTTGACATTAACTTCAATTCTAGTCTTTGTAATGTCATTCTTTGTCAGCTCCTTTACAAGTCTGGTCAATCTGCCATAAACATCATCAAGGCTCTCACCTTCTCTTACCTTGAATTCTTCATAGTAATGCAGTGAGTAACTTTCAATTGATTTCCCACTCTAGAACCCATCATCATCTTCTCAATTTGCTTCCACATGATGTTACCAGAAGATTTGTAACTGTCAATACTGGTATATATGTCATTTGTAAGTGCTTGCATCATGTAAGATTTACGTAATACATATGCATGTGCTATGTCCTTTTCAACAGGAGTGTATCTAGATTTCTGTTTAATCACTCGTTCATCTAGTCTGTTCTGTGCGGGAATAGAAGGTGTTTCCCTCGGGAATACAGTTGGTCCTTCTATTAAAGATTCCATTATCATATCGCCTTCCTTCTGTCTTTCAATGAAGTTCAAGAATATGTCCCTCAATTGGTTATCACCTCTGAATAGGACTGGTGGCTTGGTGTCAGTACCAATTGCCATTGCTTCTTTGGAACTCATTTTATCTGATTTAGTAAAATAGGATCTCTACAGTTCAAGATTTGATTTAAAGAAATTAATATCCATTAATATCTCAAAATTCACACACAAAATTCTTTAACGTTCAAAATTTCAACACTTAGCAAAACTTTAAAAATTCCAAACTTATCCGGATTTGGAATCCGGACAAGTCTATCCGGATTGGAAGTCCGGACAACAAAGAAAGATCAATACTAAGGTCGAATACGGACAAGATGTATCCGGATTAGGTCTCTGGACACTTAAGAGAACTTGACAAAATTCAATAAAAATCTAATATGGTCAAATCTCAATGCAGTCAATATGCAATATGGATAACGAACCAACAAATCGGTCAAAATGCAATACGATCAACCAAAAATTCCAAAGCACTTAATCAAAATTTCAAGCAAATCTGGATGATGAAATAACCGGATAATAGCAAGTACGGATAATGGTTCACCCGGATAACAACTAATCTGAACAAAGAGTTGAACGGATTACAAATGATGCGATCAATACAATGAACGAATATCAAGCAAATTCACTTAGAATAACCACACAAAGTCAAATAGGGTCAATACTACAACCGGATTCTTCAACCAAAAACACAAGTTTTCATGAATCTTCGACCAAAAATGGATCTAAACACAAAAATATTATGAATTTAGCAAGAACAGAAAGTTTTCGTAAACACCAAAAATCCTTCAAATCTTCAAAAACAATGATCGGATCACGAAATTATATGAACAACAATGATTCACAACATAAAATCGCACACAATGATCAAGTTTTTAACAATCAAACAGCAGGATATACGGAATTTAGATGAATTTAGATGAAACAGTCGATAAAACCTCAAGAAAAAATTATGAATCTCAAGAACAGTCCGTTGAATATGCTAAAAAATCCAGAAATTGTGTAGAAAATCCTCAAAATTCATGCAATTCTTTTATCAAATATTTTCAGATTCAGCTCTGATACGAATTGTTTGTCCCAAAATAGTTCCAAATCAGATAAATCTTGTAAGAATCAATAAGAAGAGTAGAGAGAATATCAACCCAAATGATTTTGTATTAAATCTTCAATGATTACACAAATGATTCTCTATAATGACAAAATTAGCTCTCAAAATTATGATTAAGCTCCTATCCTAGCTGATACACTAAACCGGGCAACCACATCTGCTATTGACGTTCATCCATTGAATGTTGATATTGAAACAGACATAGCTAGCCCAGCTATGCAAATGCACACCACCCCAGCCACTCTGTTGCTTCTCAACAAGCAACAGTTTCAACATCTCAAGGGGACATAGCACATTATCTATGTGCTTCTCATTTGGAGAATGTGGATACTGAAACAAGTAGGCCTCTGCCCTAGCCTACGACTTCGATTTAGTGCACCTTGAGTCTAGAGCCTATACACATAGGTACACTTGAGTCTCGAGCATCTGTTGCTCAACCTGTAGTTCTTTGTGAACTTGTCGGAACGACCGGAGTAGAGTCTTTTGAATTTCCACAAAGACAGGTCGGATGTAAGTGTCAAAGGAATATTTGGATGGTTCCCTAAAGGCTGTCCATAAAACTATGACAGAAGAAATCCTAAGATTGAAAAGGTTGTTGAAGGGAAAGAATCCTATGCCTGAAGAAGCGTCTGCACCGTCACCACCGCCTGCCCCTGAACCTCCGAGGGAGCATGACCAAACGGTGGATGAACTTAAATCCCTATCATACGCAAGTTGATCTCAACTCAAAGTCTTGATGTAATGGATGCAGATCTCGTTGGTTTATTAAGGAAACAAGTTGAAGAAAATCTGACAGTAAGGTCTTAGAGTTCCTTACTTTCCAAAGCGTTGTAGCTTCTAGCTTTTCCATGCTTAGTTCTATAATCGCTTCAACACCGAAGCACTTACTCAAATGCATAATTCCATTGATGCCCTTTCCGAATGGGTATCAACATTAGAGAGTACATGTCCAGCTCAAGCCACCTCTTTGAAATGAAGGCATGATGATTAGGACGATCCTGATCACCATGAAGGGGAGATGAAAAGACAGAGGCTAGCTGAGTCTTCGTTAGGTGTTGTGGGTGTTGTTAGAAAGTCGGATATTGAAGAGATCAGAGAAGAAAGTCATGTTCAAGCTGGTACTACTGAATGGACTACAGGCCATGAGTTAGTTGTAGCAGCATATCTAGTGATCGAGCCAATGGTTGCAAAGCCGGTGGTTTCAATGACGTGTTTTCAAGAGAGATGGGAGTTCATGATTATGGTGCTGACATAGATAACATTGATGAATCAGGGGACATATTTTTTGACTTCGAAGCTGACATTGATGAAGATGATCCTATCTTTCCGTTCCAGGCTGATCATCAATCACCTTCTAAACTTCCTACCGCAGTGTCTCAAGGCGCATCCGATACCACTATGGCGGTACCTGATCCAACTGAGATCTTCTCCCATAATTATGTACCGTTCGCTATACATGCAAATGTTCCACGGTTGACCGAGCATGGATCAGAGAACCATACATCAAAGACATTTATTTTTCGGTCTTCATTCAACATCAAAAAGCACTGAGCGGGGATAAGATACTCGGAATTCAAAAGGAAACGCGTGAATACCGTACCGAGTACAAGCATTTCCTAAAAGCAAAGCACCAGCTTTTAAGTCAAGTACGCACCAGACACCGGATTGTATTGATCTAAGAATATTGATGCCAACAAACTCGTAAAGATGGTCACATCTGGACGTTCAGTGAAGATGATATTCCGAACCTGTATCTTGAAGACTTGGAGCATCTATATCACGAGATTCGTTATCTAACGGTTAAAAGGGAAAGGAGTGGTTCTTGGCCTTGAAGCAATCAAGAGATATTTGAAGAGTCATGTCAAGCTGTCTTCGGTTATTGACGTTCAAATGGGCTTCGACAGAAATCAAATGGTTGTCAACTTGAAGAGACCTAATCAAGACCTTGATGACATTGAAGGCTACCCTCTATTTTTGATACTTGAAGATCCTGAGTTCGGTGTGATCTATGATG
This sequence comes from Cynara cardunculus var. scolymus, assembly GCF_001531365.2. Lineage (NCBI taxonomy): Eukaryota > Viridiplantae > Streptophyta > Magnoliopsida > Asterales > Asteraceae > Cynara > Cynara cardunculus. Next base: position 20,879 of record NW_020201365.1, read on the forward strand.
GTGCTGATAAAGCTAAGAGGTTTATGAGATTCAGTGAACTAATAAGTACTGTGACAGGAATATCAAGATAGTATGCAGAGCTCTTGAAAGAATTAAAACTACCGATGATAAAGCGACGGAGCGTGAAAGAATGAGTCCAAGAGAAAGATTCCTTTTGATATGTGTTCTAGAGCTTCTGGATGAAAAACTGCAATATCGGAGTGCCATAAGGAGGTGTGAGACTAATCTAGGATTTCGACGATCAATATTTACTTTGTCTCGAGCTTGAATTCAAAGGGGAAGAATCTTGGGTTCAATGTTGGGCATTAATGTTATATTCAAGCAAGTTTCTCCTATTTTGTAATATCTTAGCCTTTAATGCAATTTAGTTTTAATAGTTTACTTGCCTTGTATTTAGTGTAGATTTTGTCATTAGAGAGAATAATTTGTGTAATCATTTTCCATTTTCTTTAAAACAAAAAGTTTAAGTTATTCCAAAACATATATTGAAGGATATGTATTTGAGATTATATTTTTTAAAAGATAAGTTTAAAAGGTTCAGTGATTAAGAAGAATCACTAAAGAAATTTTAACTTTTAAAACGACGATCACTGAATGAGAAAAAGGTTCAGTGATGGTTTTTTTTTAAGAAAAGATAAGTGTATCTTAGAGAGATATACTTGCTTAAAAAGTTCATTGATAGAAGGAATACTGAAACAATCTTCAAAAACATTTCGATCACTGTATATGGAAAGATTCAATGATAGTTTTAAGTTTTGAAAAGAGGGAATAAGTATACATAACTTAGAGAGAGAAGATATACTTACTCAAAAGTTTAGAGATAGAATAAGAACATTGAATCATTTCACTTACTGAGTAATGCTTATAGCTGAAGGAATTAATCCCAAGAGGCTTTGTAAAAAGGTCAGCGAGTTGGTAATCAGTTGGAATAAAGTGAAGTTTAGTATTATCGTTCATAACATCATCTCTGATAAAGTGATATATGATCTCAATATGTTTGGTCTTGGAGTGAAGAACAGGATTGTTTGCAATAGCAGTGCTGCTATCGCAATAGATAAGGATCTTGGAAAGCTGTAGAACATAGTCGTTGAGCTGGTTTTTCATCTAAATAACTTGGGCACAACAGCTTCCAGTGGCAACATATTCAGCTTTAGCAGTTGATGTAGACACATAATTTTGTTTTTTACTTGTCCAGCTTACCAATTTTCCACCTAGAAGTTGACAGCCTCCAGTGGTGTTTTTCCTATCAATTTTGCATTCTGCAAAATCACTATCCATGTAACCTATTAGGAAAAACTTGAACCCTTGGGATACCAGAGACCCAAGTCAAGAGTTTCCTTTACGTATCTGAATATGCGTTTTACAGCAATCAGATGGGATTTTTTAGGTTCAGATTGATATCGTGCATATAAACAGGTAGAGTACATGATATATGGACGACTTGTTGTGAGATACAGTAGAGAGCCAATCATTCCTCTATAAACAGTAATGTTTACAGGCTTTCCGTCTGGACCCTTGTTTAGTGACAGAGGAGGAGCTATCGGAGTCTTCATAGATGAGCTGTTGGATAGATCAAACTTTTTCAGCATATCTCTGACATACTTACTTTTCTCGATAAAGATACATTTATATTATTGCTTGATCTGCAGACCAAGAAAGTAGGTTAGTTCTCCCATCTTACTCATCTGATATTCTTTCTTCATGCGATCAACGAACCAAAAACACATAGAGGGATTAGTGAAACCAAATATAATATCATTAACATAAATTTGGACTAGAATGATGTAACCTTTAACTTTCCTAAGAAATAAGGTATGGTCAATCTTTCCACGAACAAATTTTTCAGAGATGAGAAATGAGGAGAAGGTATCATATCAGACACAAGGGGCATGTTTTAACTCATAAAGAGCTTTATCCAATCGATAGACATGATTTGGATACTTTGGGTCAGAAAACCCTGGAGGTTGTTCAACGTAAACTTCCTCTTGGAGTTTTCCATAAGGAAAGCACCTTTTACATCCATTTGAAACACTTTAAGATCTCTATGGGCAGCAAAGGCTAGAACGAGTCGAATAGCTTCGAGTCTAGCCACTGGTGAGAAGGTTTCGTCATAATCGATTCCTTCTTCTTGTTTATAACCCTAAGCAACAAGGTGAACCTTGTTATGGGTTACAACCCTTTGTTCATCTAACTTATTGCGATTAACCCATTTGGTGCCTATCATAGTTTTGTTAGATGGACGTGGGACAAGGTACCAGACTTTGTTCCTATCAAACTCAATGAGTTCCTCTTACATGGCAATGACCCAACTAGGGTATGAGATAGCCTCATTGATTTTCTTGGGTTCAACTAGAGAAAGAAAGTTGACAAAGACACATATATTACCTAGACCACGGGGTGTCTGAATACCTGCACTTGGATCATTGAGAATTTGATGAATTGGATGGTCTTTTCTCCATCATTGAGCTGGCAGAGGATTGTCATATGTGCATTGATGTTCAGGAACAAATGATGAGGCTTCAACTGCAAATTCTTCAGCAATGGGTAGAATTGCTAAAGGAGCCTCAGAGAGAGATTCAGCGACTGATAGAGGTTCAGATGCTGAAGGCATTTCATTCACTGATTGGTTAATGTTTGAAGTAGAGGGAGGAATGCAAGTAATGGGTACTTCAACGATCTCTGAGATTTGGTTATTAGTTGCAACTGGAATGATAAGTGGATCATCATCAACTTCTAGAGTATCAGGATTGGGTTGATTGCTGAAGGAAGCTTTAGGTAGCCCAACATGAGAGAACATCTAGTTTTCTAATTCTTCAACATCATTAAGGATGGGTTAGAATTAGCTGATTGAGATTCATCAAAAGTGACATGAATAGTTTCTTCTATGGTTTGTCGATGTTTGTTGAATACTCTAAAGACTTTGGATACTGAAGAATATCTAAGAAAATTTTTGTTAGGACTGAAAATCAGTATTAATTGTATTCGTCTTGAAAGTTAAATATAGTCTATAATTGTAAAAGTCAGCGTGTTTGACTTTTATTAGACAGGTTTGACTTTGACTTGTCTTTAGATGTTTGACCATATAAATAGTAGTTTGTTCTTTGTAATTGTAGTAAGAGAGCTTATTTGTAAATCAATACGTAAAGAAAGGTTTGACTATATTGAAAGATCTTGACTTTCTCTCTCAATGTTTATGTGATGTTTTTGAATGCTATATCCTAATCTGCCATTGTTATGAAGATTATTGAAGATTGATCAGTGAAATTAGGAACTCACATTTGGTATCAGAGCAGAGTTTGCAAGAAATCAGAAGAGAAGAAATCAGATTTGTTGAATATTTTTTTCTGAATTTTTTTWWKKTYYTTSKKKTYYTYMWTTTTTTTATGTTTTGATCCGATTTTTGTTAAAATTCTTGTGGTTTTGTGTTTAAATCATGATAAAAATTCTCGAAATTGCATTGTAAATCTTTGTTATTCACAAAGTTTTGTGATTTGATCATTGCATTTCAAGATTTAATCGGATTTTGTGTTTTTAAAAAAAATTCGTGTTCTTATTTTTTCTTAAAAAACCAGTGTTTTGATCCAATTTTTATAATTTATGATTTGTCTTTTGTGTTTTTGGTAACAAATTGATCAAAGCCCAAGGCCCATACGGTTTTAGCCCATACAACATCTTCATCTTCACCTCTGATTGTATTAACAGGATATCGCCCAATCTGTGTTCAAGAACTACTCATACGGAGACTTCATCGGATTACTTAATCGCACAAATCAAAAGGTAAAGTTCTCTGATTTTTTCTAAGTCTTAATCGCTCAACTYGTGACCGGATACTTGAGCGATTTAGGTTAACCTTTGAGCGGTTTATTCCTAAACCGATCACCTCTTGACCGGTGTTCATATAAACCGATCAACACTTGACCGGATAAGTGACCGGATAAGTAACCGGATAGCTAAATCATTTGGCTTAATTGAATTTGTGATTGAGACTTCATTGCTTGAGCGGAGAGTTATCCGCACACATTTTGAGCGGATTATAAACCGGACAGAAGCTTAAATCGTTCAAGGACTTCACAGTTTGAGCATTAAGATCAATCAGAGTCTTAATCGCTCAGGTAAGTATTTCAAACTCATCAATCGGATTTTGAAGTTCAATCTTGCTGTCCCTCATGTTCGATTTTAGTTGATTTGTACACTGTGTATATCGTTCACTGGTTCTTAAAAGATTCAACTAAATTGTTGACTGGGTTGAGGTTAATAGCACATTTCACTATTTTGATCATACACTATATCGTTTAATCTGTGTATCCAATTTAGTTGTTTATCACAATCTGTCAAGTTTCATAAATCGCTCAGTGTTCGATTTACATCAAAACAGGAGCTAAATTGTGACATACAGCAACTGTTTAAAGGTTCTATGTTTGTTCTTGGATTTAGTCTTGGCTTGAGCGATAAAGAAACAATTGTGAGCGATAATTTTGAGCTATTAAGAGACAAGATTGATTGTTTTAGGTTGTATTGAGCGATAACTGTCATTTGTTTTGCTTATTGTGATTGCTGTCATTTTTTTAAGTTGTGCTGGGTTGGAATAGTAACTGTTCCTGCAGTAAGTTGCTGATAGAATTTCACAGCAGACTGTTTGAAGTTAGTTTGTTATTCAATTCATTGTTTGAGTCCAAATCAGTTGTCTTGCATCACTTTGATTGTTTCAAGGTTTAAATCGCTGGTTTCAAGGATTCAAGGTGAAATCGTTTTTTTTTTTCAAACAGGTTCATTAAATTTGAAATTGACAGCCACGAGAGTTCCTATATCTTTCTCTTAGTACAGTTGCTTCTCATTTTTGACAGCTTTTATAAGCTACACAGTGAACTGTTTTAAGCAGAATTGAAGCAGCTGTTGAAGTTTGCTTGGAGAAAAGAAAGTGATTGTCATCATGCCATACAATTGAAGGCTGTTGAAATAAGAGCAGAAAAGAGAAGAGGAATTACATGTTGTTTAGAGGTGTTTTCAAGAACTTCATGAAGAGGAATTACATGTTGTGGTAGGCTTATTTGACCATTCTGTCTGTGGACAGCTGAGACCTGCTGCAATTGACGTAGGATCTAGCTGCTGTCGTTTTGTTGATACTCCAGCCAAAGCAAAGGAGAAAAAGGGCTCAAGTTCTTGTTGATTTATTGTTTTTATACTATTGCTGTATGTAATTGTTGTGTTTTGAGTTTAAGGACTGAAACAGCAGCAGGTTTTGTAAACTGTTTTGAAGCAGATCTACGCCAACTTTCCTGTCCTTCAAACATTTTTTCTGTCTTGGTTGATTTTCTTGTTGTTTCTTTAAGGTTTTGAGGACTGTTAAGACTGTAGCAGCAACAACAACAGCCCAGGTGGGACAAAGGGTCATCGAGAGAAGATAGCTTCATTTAAATTGCTCAGGACTGTTTTAGAAAGTTTGCTTACTGTCATAGCACTATAATGCCCAGATATTGTAGAGTTTGAGGTTTGCTTACTGTCTACATTGCAGAATCTTTTTTTGAGTTCCATTGTTTAAACTGAGTGGTTTAGCTTGTTGTCATAACACAAGGGTTGTATATAGTTGTATAAATCATCTGTAGAGTTGGAATTTCATCTAACTGCAGCCTGGTAAAGCGTGTGAAAGGACTGTTCATCAACTGTTCAAACTTGTCAACAAATTCTAAGGTCACACGATCATCAGCATTTGCAGCAATTGACTTGCACAGAAGACTCCGATAGTCTGAACTTCATTGGAAAATAGCACACACTGATCATTTGCTCTCAGACTCATTTGCATTAAAGGAGGATCAGAAGTCAACTGCAGTTAGAGGGAAGCTAAAAGTTGAAGATAGAAGAGTGAAGTGAAATTGTGTGTCTGAGATCAAGTCTAAGCATACTCTGAAGAGAGTTCATATCAGTGAAGCTACATTGTAGTTATATTTAGATTTGTGCTATATTTGTATTTTTTTTGGACTTGGACATTTGTTTCATTTTGGGCTTATATTTGTTGTGTTCTTGGTGTTTAATTTTAATTTTGTTAAGATTTTAATTTTTGGATCATCGTTTATCTGTTTTGTGTGTGTTTTCAGTTTTTGTGTTTTTCTATTCTTTTTGAGCTTAAACTGTTATTGTTTCTTTTAACTGATTTCACTGCATAGATCCTTAACTGATCAATTTTTTTTGTTAATGGCAGATATTATAAAGTAGATGAGAGAGAAGATTGCTGAGTTAGAAAAGAACATTGTGAACCATAAAGAGCATTACAGAAATTTATACGTTAAAAATTATGCTAATGAGGATTATATCAAAAACTTAAAGAAATATCATAAAAAGGAGTGTGAACGAATCGAGAAGGAATTTGAATATAAGATTGAAAAGATTGAAAAAAATCTGAGTTCGGATCGGAAAAACTATCATGATGATTTGAAAAGGTTGACTAAGTCTAATATAGATTTGTCAAATAAACTTCAAAAAGTTCAAATTGAACTAACTGCTGAGAGGAACTCTCCAAGGAACAATTCAGATATAAAGGATTTAACTRAGAAGTTCCATAAGTCTGAGAATGATCTGAATGAGTTAAAGAAATTACTGGACTTAGAGAAGGAGAAATATCTGACAGCTGAAAAGAATTTAAATGTGGAAAGAGCAAAGTTTGAGAAGGAGAAGAAGAGATTCATTGGAGTTGAAAGAAAGTTTGGAATTGAACGAGAATCATATGAAAATAAGATTAACTCTCTTGAGCTGAACGCAAAGATGCTTCTAAAGCAAATCTCGGATTTTGAGCAGCTTATCATTTTGGAACGAGCGAAGAATGCTAAAGAAAAGAAAGACATCTCYGAASACTGTCARAGTCAACTACAGAAATTGTCTGAAAGTATTGATCTAAAGCAAAAGGCTTTAAACGAAGAGAAAAAGCAGTTTGCTATTGAGAAAAGAAATATTTCAAAGAAGTATACAGCAATTGCCAAAGAGCTTACTGAGAAAAGAAAGTGGCTTGACATTGCTTCGGAGAATGACAAAAGCAGCTCAGATGAAGAGAAAC
>NW_020201365.1:30193-45081 GCF_001531365.2 Cynara cardunculus var. scolymus
TTTTATAAGATTGAAAACAATTTCATACGTTGAAATTGGTTGTTACTTTCCCATTCCCTTAATCTGAAAATATTAAATAAGTGGATTTGCAAAGATCTACTTACAGTTTCATGATCTGATGGCTTACAAGGAAAATTTCATTCATCTTATGTATGATGGAATGATTCTCAGTTCATCATAAGGGGGAGTATAGGTAATAATGAATGAAATATTCATTTCCGAACTTTGTTAAAGGGAATCTGATGCAAAGATCAGGGGGGGTAACTTTGAAAATGGCAAAAGACTCAAAAGAAGAAGTGCGACTGAAGATGATTACAGAAAGATTATTTGTATGCTACAACGACAGAGAGATGTTGAATGTGAAGATTTTTTTTTTCACAATAGTTTACTGAGGACTTGTTATCTGAATATTCTTTGAAGATCACATCTTGTACAGTGTTTCTGAAGATCGTTTTTGAATCTGTTCTTCATTGTCAAAAGAGAAGATCATCGTGATTCTACATTCGAGGGGGAGAATGCTAGAAGATCTATCTCAACAGTTGATTGCTTGAAGACTACAAGTTGAAGATTTCTTTTGAAAGTTGACATATTGTGCATAATGTTTCAAAGTTCAAACAAGGACTCAAAGTGCAGAATTTTCTTTCAAGTCTAAATACAAAGGGGGAGAATGTTAGGACTGAAAATCAGTATTAATTGTATTCGTCTTGAAAGTTAAATATAGTCTATAATTGTAAAAGTCAGCGTGTTTGACTTTTATTAGACAGGTTTGACTTTGACTTGTCTTTAGATGTTTGACCATATAAATAGTAGTTTGTTCTTTGTAATTGTAGTAAGAAAGCTTATTTGTAAATCAATACGTAAAGAAAGGTTTGACTATATTGAAAGATCTTGACTTTCTCTCTCAATGTTCATGTGATGTTCTTGAATGCTATATCCTAATCTGCCATTGTTATGAAGATTATTGAAGATTGATCAATGAAATTAGGGACTCACAAATTTCTTCATCAGCTTTGGAATCGAACATTCCAAGTTGGTCACGGTTGTTGAGAATGAAACACCTGCAACCAAATATATGAAGAAAGTTGAGCGAAAGATTTCTGCTATGGAAGAGTTCGTAAGTTGTCTTCTTAAATGTCTTAACAATCAGCGATCGGTTTTGAGTAAAACAAGCAGTATTAACAGCTTCAACCCAAAAATGAGTAGGAAGATGAGATTCGCTAAGCATTAATCGAGCAGCCTCGATAATTGTTCGATTTCTCCTTTTAGTGACCCCATTTTGTTGTGGAGTTCTTACATAAGAGAAGTTTCGAGAGATTCCCTTGTTCTCAAAGAAGCTATCCATACTGTTTTTGAATTCAGTTTCATCACTTCTAATAGATCGTACTTTAATATTGTTAAGTACTTTTATCCTTTTAATGAACGAGAAAAATTTTCTTCAGGTGCTTCACTTTTGAATCTGAGAAAGAAGCCCCAAGTGTACATGGAGTACTCATCAACAATGGCAAATGTATATTTCTTTCCAGCTATAGATTGTGCGTTGATTGGATCAAAGAGATTCATGTGCAATAGCTGAAGTGGAGAGGTCACTGAAGAGATTTGCTTATACTTGAAGCTAGTTCTTGTTTGTTTTCTTTTTTCACACGTTGAGCAAAGAGATTCCTTTGCAAAGGTGTGTTGAGGAAGACCGGTGATGAGATCATCTCGAGAAAGCTCACTGAGTGTCTTGAAGTTGAGATGAGAAAGCCATTGGGACCATAGCCAGTTGATGTCTAACGAAGCTTTTGAGAGAAAACAACTGTTCTCGGTAACAGAAGAATCCATGTTGATGACGTATACGTTCTCTAGGTGAGAACCGGTTAGAGAAACCTTATCATCCTTGTCAAAGACGTAGCATGAATTCTTAGAAAGTTTTACTGTGAAATCTTTGTCACACAGCTGACTGATGCAAAGAAGATTATGATTCAGTTCTTCAACATATGCAACATGTTTGACAATAGTTGCACCATTGGTTAATATACCAAAGCCCTTGGTATATCCTTTTCCGTTTTCTCTAAAGGTTACGGAAGGGCCTCTTACTTCCTTGTAATCAATGAGCAGGGATTTTTCTCCAGTCATGTGTCTCGGGCATCCATTATCAAGATACCAAATGCCTTTGATCTCTTGCACACGGAAACAGATTAAGATTGCTTTGGTACCCATTTTTCTTTGCGTCCTACAGAATTAGGGCAACATCCACTAAAGCAGAAGACTCAGAGTCAGCAGATGTCTTCACTGAGCATGAAGAAGAACAACCCCTGACGCTGAAGACTTAGAGTTAGTAGGTGTCTTCATTGAGCTTGAGGAAAAAGCTTCAGTGGTTTTCTTCACTTTAGTTGTTTTAGCAACTTTAGTGGTAGATTTCACCTTGGTCGATTTCTCAGCCTTCGCTACTTTCTTTCCCTTGGCTGGAGGAGAAGCATTGGCGGCAGAAGTACACTTGCTGGCAATATGGGTAGTTTCACCATAGTGTTTACACTTCCTATAGTTGAAACCAGCTTTAGGGCCAGGAAGTACCTAAGGAACAGAAGAGGGACAAAACTCCAAGGATTCCCTTCCATCTATTCTAGGAGGAACAACTGAGGATTTAGAGTTCTTAGGTGAAACATTCACCATGAGCTTAGACTTAACTTGTCACGAACTGAGGATTTAGAGTCCTTAGGTGAAACATTCACAAGTTAATGATTTATAGATGACAAAGCTTCAAGTCGTGACAAGTTAAGTCTAAGCTCAAGGTGAATGTTTCACCTAAGGACTCTAAATCCTCAGTTGTTCCTCCTAGAACAAATGAGAAGGGAGTCCTTGGAGTGTGTCCCTCTTCTATTCCTCTGGTACTTCCTGGCCCTAAAGCTGGTTTCAGCTATAGGAAGTGTAGACAGAGTGGTGAAACTACACATATTGCCAGCAAGTGTCCTTCTACCACCAAGGCTGGTCCTCCAGCCACGGGAAAGAAAGTAGCCAAGCAGAAATCGACCAAGGTGAAATCTGCCACTAAAGTTGTTAAAACAACTAATGTGAAGAAAACCACTAAAGCCTCTTCCTCAGGCTCAGTGAAAACACCTACTGACTCTAAGTCTTCAGTGTTAGGGTTGTTGTTCCTAATACCACTGAAGACTCTTCTTCAGTCTCAGTGAAGATTTCTGCTAACTCTAAGTCTTCAATTTTAGTGGATGTTGCCTCTAACACCGTTGGACGGAAATAGAAATAGGTACCAAAGCAATCTTAATATGTTTCTATGTGTAGGAAGTCAAAGGCATTTTATATCTCGATAGTGGATGCTCCGTTGGTCCCGTTAGGGTTTACAAGATGTGTATAACATTTTGTAAAAGGGGGGATGAATACAAACACAGTAAACTTTTCAAATTTAAAATATATATTGATAAAGAAGGATCAATACAGATTTTACAAGATTGTTTGCGGAAARATAATGTAAATAAAACCTATCTAAAAAATCTAAGGTTACACACTAGTTCTTAGCAAATAGAGAAAAGATTTGTTGTAAAAGACTTTGAAGAAAGTAAGTTCTTTCTGTGTAAGAACTATTTAGAATACAATAAAGGGATTATAACTTGCTTTTGAAGATGAGCATATTGTGTTCTTAAAAGTGTGTTCTTTTACGTATGAACGTAAGTTAGGGTTCAAGAGTAAGTATCAGTCAAAAGTATCTCTGCATGGAGATATAACACATCTATTTATACCCATTGCATTAAATGCACATTTAATGCAACGTAGAAGGGTTAGAACACGTGTCAAGCCTTTAGAGAATGACTTGTCTTTTGCTACAATGAATAGTACAAAAGTCTATTCATGAGCATACATCTATTCACAAAATATGTGCGTAGTAGAGTCAACTAATCGGCTCCGTACCGTACTATACTTTAGAAAGGGTATAGGTTTGTCCTTTGTGTGTATAAGGACAAGACAAAAACAAAACAAGCTTCTTTTGATCATTGAATGCTGTTGAAGGTCTCTTCAGCATTCGCTGAGTCTTGGGCAGTCTTCACACATATGTAGACCAGGTTGTAATCACTAAACACCGCTTCACATCACCTACTCGTCAGTCTCTAATCTTAAGTTTCAGTCTTTGACTTTTGCTGAAGGTTCTTTGGTGTAAGTTTTGTCTTCTTGTAGTATCGTTGTCGCTGCTGGATTTACAATACAAGTTCTTCAGCGATCACAGAACAGACTCATTGATGATCGCTAGAACTGAAAGACAAAAACATAAATACTTTGTATAAGGTAAAAGGGATTATTATCAAATCACTGAAAGAGAGAACCAACAATCTCCCCCTATTTGATGATAACAAGACAACATAAAGAAAGTTGTCTTATCAAATAATAGTAAAAAAAGTTACACATAAAGTATAAGTCCCTTTTAACTATTTTAGGATCTTTTTTCAGTGAGTCAGTCTTTACTTAGAAAAATTTCTTAAGTTTAAGCCTAAGAAAATATTACAAGAAGGGAAACTGAAATTGAAAGCTTATTCACTGACTTATAGATTGTCAGTGAATGTAAGGGTAACATTGGAACTCATACACTTGTGTTTCTATTACTCTTTTCAGGGATCTTTTTCAGTGATGCACTACTTATATTAAATTCAAAGAAGATATTACAAGAGTTTCAGTACTTGTCTAAACTTACATATGATAAGAATAATCACTGAAAGTAGATATAGTAAGTAGTTTACAGTACATGGACAATATTACAAAGGAAATAAACTTGTCTAAATTGTTTAGATTTATGTAACCAGGTACATCTTCTCCAAGCTTCTTTCGACATTGAAATTCCCTTCGTATCTTTCGTTCCATAACTCTTTCTTTTAAGTCACATCTAGCCAGAACATGAGGAAAACCAGGGGTTCCATAGGGTATAGATGTAACTCAGACATTCTCAAAAATCTTACTTCACCATCATAGTCAAGGAATATAACTCCTGACTCAGGCTTGAAGTGCACAATGTTGGGTGCATAAGGACCCTTCGCTGGCAATGTAAGATTCAGCATTGAGATGTCTGGACTCTCAGAATCCTTCAGGACTTGAAGGTCTTTTCTTCCTTCCTCCTTTTTTCAGCGTTGGCCTTTCAGGGACTACGACATACCTGGACACCTTCTTGATCAAATCGCTGTTGATGTCTTTGATATTTGACTTATGTCTGGATTTGGAGGGTTGAATGGCTTGTCTGATTTCCAACCATTCGTTGTAGCCATACTCGCGAAGATAGGAGGGGTACTCGGTCACGACATCGAGATTGTCCCTAGTGATGAGCATTGAGAGCAATGTTCCACTATCTTTTGATCATCCCCTGAAGCTGACGCTCTTAATTGGGTGAGGACTTACTCTTTTGTTCATGCTTGCTTTGCTCCAACGCTTGTCCCGCTCAGCCAGATTCAGGCTTTTCTCGTGCTCAGCTTCTGCAAGAGAGAGGAGCTTAGCTTGGGCTTGGACAGCGTTCACCTTCTTTTTGGACTTTCTCTTGGGAATCTTAGCTAGAGACTTGGTCAGATTTAGGCTGTCCTCAGTCTGCTTCTTTTGAAGTTCAAGCTCTTCTTCAGCCCTTAATGCCTCGAGTCTCTCATCTTCCGTCAGAAAGTCAAACTCACCACCACTAGAGGTACGAAGAGTATTTTTCCTCTAGTCTGGTTGAGTGACTCCCTGAGCTGAGTCATCCGCTGGTCGGTGGGAACACTGGAGATTGGGTTCTCAGGGACCCATTCCAGCCGACCGCAGGTAGTAAAAGAGATTTCAAGTTGATATAAAGATGTAATGACTACCTAAGAGGTAGAGTCTTCATATAAGGGTTGAGGGTTTTAAAGCAATACCTTCAGGTTCCCTTCTTCAGCAACGCCTTTGCCTTTCGACTTACGGTCTTGGTTCTTTTCAGGAGCAGACTCTTCTTCCATTTGTTTCCCCTGGGATGCGGAATCCTTAAGAGTAACTCCTTTGGTGGCAGTTGTTGGACGCTGAAACTGAATGGTGATGTCATCTTCATCATCGTCGTCATCATCACCATCAGGATCATTGCCGGAGTCTGGAAGATCAAGTTCATCACTTTCTTCGTCATCTTCTTCATCATCTTCATCTCCCCCATTACCAGCAATAGGTGTAGAGGTGATGGGAAGGTCATCATCACGAGGGATGGCATCAACGTCCTCAACTATAGCAGCTTCACTGGAGGTTGGGATATCACAGGCAACCACAGCATCAACTTCAGCTCTAGGAGCGTTGGACCTTATCTCCCCCCTCTCCGGCTAAGGCTTGAGAGCATAGGCCAGAGAATTGGTCAACATTGTGGATCTGTAGAACCATCAACTCCTCTAGCCGTGTCAAAGCGCTGGCCAGGTTGTTCGTCGCTTCTCACGTCTCATTAAGTTGAACGCGGTCATCAGCGGTGAAGGAGGGAGGAGTCACTGGTGCTGGTTGGCAAACAAAGACCAGAACTTGTTGGAGTAGCTCCGCCTGCTGGAGAGACTAAGCTTATGCTTCATCAGCCATGCTTGTGAGAATAGTGATGGTTTCAGCATTAGCTCTAACCGCCTCTTGGAGAGAGGAGAGATGGCTCTTCACTTCTTAGACTTCAGCCTTGATAGCTGAGAGGTCTGCAGCGACATCTTCCTTATGAGGCGTGTCCTTATGGACTTCGTCCATTTTGATAAGGACCGTCTCGACGACTGGGAGAATAAGCTTGACGTCCATCGCCATGTCGTACTCCTCTTCTTCTTGATCCATGGCTTGAGCCTGAGATGAACCTGAAAGTGAAGGAGAGTGAGTAAATAGAAGCTCGGGGTTAGAAGAAGTGAAAGGATAGGAGGATGGAATACCTGAGGGGTCATCAGCGATATTTGAAGGATTATCGCTGGTTGGCTCCATGATGCGCTCGATAGGAAGAGCACCAGTATACTGAGGAGCCTCGAGAGGAGCTACCTCAGGTCCAGTGGTGAATGTCTCATCATCAGGGAGGACTGACACTGATGATTCATTGACATGTGTAGCGACCAAGGAAGGAAAGGAGGAGAAGATGGCTGAGAGAACTTGTGGGTGTTCATTGATGGCGGCACTAATATTCACACCTTCAGTAATTTGAGTCACTGAGGCGGTTGGGGTAGGTGCCACTGATACGACAGTGATGTCAGGAATCACTAAAGAGCTTGGGAAGCTAGCTAAAAGTACCCCGGGGTTTAGGCTAATTTCAATAGCTGAGACCTGTAGAGAGGTCACAACCAGTGATGTGGCTATCCCCTTTTTGGCTTTCTTGGCTCTTTGAGGAGAACCAAGAGTTGGTTGTGAAGGACGTTTGGAAGAACGGGTTTTGGTGGCTGTGATAGACGTAGGGGGTTTTCCTTTGTCTTCACCACCTGAGGAGGATGAGGAGGGAAGAAATGCACCACTGACGAGAGTGCTACATCTCCTTCCCTAAGCTTGTGATCCAGAATCATGGATCCAAGCCTACACACCGGGAGGTTACCTTCCATGGAGTATTTTTCGCCAAGGATTTTGGCGAAACCCATGGAGTGGAACCTGGTGTATGGATCCACCTTTTCTCGCTGGCCCTTGTTCAGCTTCAGTGTCAGGTCATCAAAAATCACAGCAACATAGTTTATCACGCGATGCTAAATCGCGGATACTCCTATCTTGAGGGCGTCACGGGAGGTTTGATCTTATCCGCCAGTCTTTTCACCCATAGATTGGATGAAGTGGGAAAGAGTATTGCCAGACAGCTGACATCATGTTCTTCTCAATCTTGGATAGGGACATGATGGGTTCGCTAGTGTCCTTCTTTAGTGGCCATTGATAGCCAATGGCATCAAGATAAGCGATGATCTCGTAGGTGGAGGGTTCGCTATCGAATAGACCCTTGGGAAAATGTAGAGCATGCCTTAGGGTGGCCACGCCAAAGTTTGCGGTCATGCGGTTGAAGGTAAAAGAGATTTTCTCGACCTTTCGATCGTGCCTATCTTTTTCCTGCACCACTTCAGCAATAAACCAGAATTGCTAAAGGACATCTTGAGGAATGCAGCGGTGTCCTCGTAAATGGTTTTGTTTGAAAGAATGTCCAACAAGGCAACATGGTTGTTAGCCTTGAAGGAGATGTCTTCAATCGAGAAGTTGATATTTTTGGCAGCCATTTTTCTGTTTTTGGTAAGAAAATAAGAGAGAAAAACAGTTGTTAATAGTACAATATTTGGTTATCGTTTTAAGTTTTAGAACAATAAAACTTCTTTTGAAAAATCCACAATGAGATATTACGGTTTTTCAAGTAGAATACAGTTTTTGAAACAAGATTATAATCAAGATAGAGAATGTGTTATTAATCTTTATGTTCATGTTTTAAGAAAACAAAGTTCTTAAAATAGCAAACATATGTTTCACAGAGAGAAGAAGAAACAGTTCTAAGTTTTTTTAAAAAAAGGAGTATCGACCTTAGAATGGTTGAGAAGAAGGTCGAAGGTTTTGAGTTCTTAGTTGTTCTTGAGTTCTTGCTTGCAAATACTTTTGGGCAGAGTTTCGTCAAAGATTTTTGTAAGCGTAAAGAAAATATGAGGGAAGAGATCCCATATTTATAGGTAGGAAGAGAGAGAAGTTAAGTAGGAGAGAGGAAAAATACGACGGTTGAGAAAAGGCCATGATGAGAAATATGGGACGTTCTCATCCATGATTGGATGGAGGATAAAGTAGGTCACGTGTGTCAAACCTTTTTGTGCGTCTCAAAGCGTTTCGTAATGTAAACAGAGAATGTCGTCATTAAGACGGTTCATTAACTATTTCTTTTAAAAACGAAAAGGTTTTTAAGAAATTTTAAGAATCACATTTAGTGATAGAAATATTACTGAATAAACCTTTTAAAACATTTTAATCACTGAAGAAGAAAAGCTTCAGTGATGAATTTGTTTTAAGACAAAGAGCTGAAAATTGCTTAGAATATATTTTCATAAGGATTTCAGTATCAGTGATATGAGAATCACTGAAACTGACATTTTAATCACTAAAGATGGAAAGGTTCAGTGATCATTTTGATTTTAAGAAAATATAAGTATAAAAGAGATATACTTACATAAAAATGTTCAGCGAGTGAAAGAATCACTGAATAAACTTTTAAAACATTTTGATCACTGAAGAAAGAAAGCTTCAGTGATAGTTTTAAGTTTTAAGAAAAAAAAGAAAAAGTAAACATACCTTA
Organism: Cynara cardunculus var. scolymus; assembly: GCF_001531365.2. Classification (NCBI taxonomy): domain Eukaryota; kingdom Viridiplantae; phylum Streptophyta; class Magnoliopsida; order Asterales; family Asteraceae; genus Cynara; species Cynara cardunculus. The sequence continues at coordinate 39,405 of NW_020201365.1, forward strand.
GAGAGAGTAGATACATTTACTCAAGAATTCAGTGATAGAGATAGAGCACGGAATCATTTCACTTTGGATTGATGGTATAGCTGAATAAAATTATTATTCAGCATTTAGCATCCCCAATTCGCTGATCAAGATGTTAAATCTTGTCTCATCATAGTCGATTCCTTCTTCTTGTCTATATGTTTGGTCTTGGAGTGAAGTACAGGGTTGTTAGCGATTACAATAGCACTAGTGCTATCACAAAAGATAGGAATCATTGAGAACTGAAGGTCGTAGTCTTTCAGCTGATTTTTCATCCAAAGAACTTGGGCACAGCAACTTCCAGTGGCTACATATTCAGCTTCACCGGTTGATGTGGATACTGAGTTTTGCTTCTTACTTGTCCAGCTCACCAACTTTCCACCTAGAAGCTGACAACCTCCAGTGGTGTTTTTTCTTTCGATCTTGCAACCTGCAAAATCACTACCGAATAACCTATTAGGTCAAAACCTGAACCCTTAGGGTACCAGAGACCCAAATTAGGAGTTCCCTTCAGGTATCTGAAGATGCGTTTTGCAGCAATCAGATGGGATTCCTTGGGTTCAGATTAATACCGTGCACATAAGCAAGTAGAATACATGATATCTGGTCGACTAGTTCTTAGATATAGCAGGAAGCCGATCATTCATCTATAAACAGTTACTTTTACAAGATTTCCATTTAGATCCTTGTTCAAAGAGAGTGGAGGAGCCATTGGAGTCTGTATAGATGAGCATATCGTGGACATACTTACTTTAACTAATAAAGAATCCTTTATCTGATTGCTTAATTTGGAGACCTAAAAAGAAGGTTAGTTCTCCCATCATGGCCATCTGGTATTCTTTCTTCATGCGATCAGCGAATTGAAAACATAAAGAAGGATTAATGGAACCAAAAATAATATCATCGACATTAATTTGAACTAGAATGATATGACCTTTAACTTTCATAAGAGATAAGGGTTGGTCAATCTTTTCATGAACAAATTTCTCAGAGATGAGAAGCTAGGAGAAGGTTCATACCAGGCACGAGGAGCCTATTTCAACCCATAAAAATCTTTATCCAAATGATAGACATGGTTTGGATACTTAGGGTCAAGAAACCCTGGAGCTTGATCAACATAAACTTCCTCTTAAAGTTTTCCATTAAGGAAAGCACTCTTTACATCCATTTGGTAGACTTTAAAGTCTCTATGGGCAACAAAGACAAGAAAGAGTCAAATTGGTTCGAGTCTAGCCACTAGTGCGAAGGTCTCATCATAGTCGATTCCTTCTTCTTGTCTATAACCCGGAGCAACAAGTCGAGTCTTGTTACAGGTTTCCACACCTTCTTCATCTAACTTGTTGCGATAGACCCATTTGGTGTCTTTCACTATCTTGTCAGATGGACGTCGCACAAGGTACCAGATTTTGTTCTTATCAAATTCAATAAGCTCCTCTTGCATAGCAGTGACCCAACTAGGGTCTGAGATAGTATCATTGATCTTCATGGGTTCAACTAAAGAGAGAAAGTTGACAAAGAGACAGATATTACCTAGACCAATACGGGTCTTAATACCTGCTCCTGGATCACCAAGAATTTGATGAATTGGATGGTCTTTAGTCCATCGCTGAGCTGGTAGAGGATTATCATCTGAGTATAGAAGTTTAGGAACAAAGGATGAGGCTTCAGCTGTAGTGTCTTCAGCGATTGGAACAATTGCTAAAGAAGCCTCAGATTCAACGACTGAAATAGGTTCAGATGCTGAAGGCATTTCATTCTCTGATTGATCAGTGTTTGAAGTAGAAGGAGGAACACAGCTAATGGGCACAGTAGCGATCTCTGAATAAGACACATTGGTATGACTAGCTGTAATTGGAATGATTAATGGTTCATCTTCAGCTTCTGGGGCTTCAGTGTTGAGAGGAACGCTGAAGGAAGCTTCAAGTTGTCCATAATGAGAGAACATCCAGTTTTCTAATTCATCTTCATCATTTAAGATGGGTTTTTGAATTAGCTGACTGAGATTCATCAAAAGTGAGATGAATAGTTTCTTCTATCGTCAGTCGGCGTTTGTTGAATACTCTGAAGGCTTTGGATACTGAAGAATATCCAAAAAATATTCCTTCATCAGCTTTGGGATCGAACATTCCTAGTTGATCAAGGTTGTTGAGAATACAACACGTGCAACCAAAGATGTGTAGAAAGCTAATAGAAGGTTTCTTCCATGGAAAAGTTCATAAGCTGTCTTCTTGAACCTCTTAACGATCAGCGACTGATTTTGAGTGAAACAAACGGTGTTGACAACTTCAGCCCAGAAATGAGTAGGGAGATGGGACTCGCTGAGCATTGATCGAGCAGCCTCAATGATTGTTCGATTTCTCCTTTCAACGACCCCATTTTGCTGAAGAGTTCTCACTAAAGAAAAATTGTGAGAAATTCTCTTGTCCTCAAAGAAGTTATCCATAGTACTGTTTTTGAATTCAGTACCATGCTCACTTCTAATAGATCGTACTTTAATGTTGTTAAATACTTCTATTTTCTTGATGAACGATAGGATTTCTTCAGGTGCTTCGCTTTTGGATCTGTGAAAGAAAATCCAAGTGTACCTGGAATACTCATCAACAATGACAAGTGTATACTTCATTCCAGCAATAGATTGCATATGTGCAGTAGCTGAAGAGGCATTGTCACTGAAGAGATTTGTTTTGATTTAAAGCTAGCTCTTGTTTTTTTTTCCTTTCTCACACGCTGAGAAAAGAGATTCCTTTGTAAAGGAGTGTTGAGGAAGTCCAGAGACTAAATCATTTGTAGACAACTCACTGAATGCCTTGAAGTTAATATGAGAGAGCCCTTTGTGCCACAGCCAGTTGATATCTGGCGAGTACATGATCTGAAGCTGTTGGATCTGAATCCAACTTTGGTATTGATCTAATACTCTAAATAAGCTCTAAAACAATTGAAGTGCAGCGGAAATATTAATAAGAGCAAAACAGAGTGAGTAAGTGATTAGAATTTCTAAACACACCAAGAACACACAGTCTCAACGAAGAAGATGAATGCAAGAAAATTACTCCAAAGGTTTTTAATCAATTCAATTGAAAATTTTGACAATAACAATACTGGAATCACACAGTTTACAAAGGCCCTATCCGCTATTTATACTAGTTCCTAACGACCTTAGAGACTAGATCTTGACACGTGTCTTCATCTGAGTCGTCCAAAGAAAGTCGATTAAGCCCTAGTCACGTGAGAAGCACATGCGGCTAACTACCTTTGAAAACTGTTAGAACAGAAACTTCACAGAATATGAAAACCGCAGACCCTCTGTGAGCCATCTCAGAGGCTCTGCTGTAAATGACTTGCGTGTTCTTTTGACAGAGGACTATTTTCCAGAACCTCTGTGAGACACATCAGAGGTTCTGCCACTCTTCACTTGCTCGATTATACGGCTTCTGTCGCTAATCCTCTATTGTCTTCTGTGGAGTTAACCTTCTGTCAAGACTTACAATATACTTTTTCTATACTTTTACAAGATAGGAATAATGGAGTTAACAATCTCCCCCTAAGTATTGAAAAAGTAATTGTGGACAGTTGGGTGCAAGATTTGACTTAAGGAAAAATACAAGAGGAGATTAATCTCATCCTCTACAAATCCTCTACAAAAATTTACATTACTGAAAGAAGTAAAAATTGTGCAGGCCTACACTATTACAAAAGTTTACTCAACAGCAGAGTCTGGATAATCGTCTACAGCGTATTGCAAATCAGTCTTGTAGACCTTGAAGATCCATTCCCTGAATGAGACTTGTATTTTGATGGTTTCCAGAAGGTCTATTACTTCATCCGCCCTTATTCGCCCTTTCTGCACCTCTGCCACCACCGAGTTGAACACCCATTTGAGGGACTCTGTTGAATACTTATGCGCCTCTTTCGGATCGAAGAATCTTAGTATCTCATCCTTGTCCAAGAAAACAAAYCCAAARATGGGATTGTGGATAATAGTGTTGGGATGGAACCTATGCAGCCAAATGGGTCTGYTCTTTGGAGGAGTAATCTTCAGCTCTGGCTGGGCCAACCTCATAGCAATATCGAAGTCTTTCTGGCTATAGAATTTAACTTGGGCACGCATCACCTCTATCATCCTTCTAAGAGAAATCGAGTAGCTTGACCTCCTCTCCATGTACTTGTTCAGGATATTGTGCAAGAAGATTAGATCAAATACGCACAGATTGTGGAGGTCAGCATCTGTAAAAGTGTAGAGGTTGCCATCATCCCTTTTCATCGTATATTGAGTGTACAGCATGGTGCGCGAAGAAATGGTTTCTAGTGAGCAAATAACGTGCTCTGAGAAGACCTGCACTGGTGGCTTGGTGAGTTTAGAGAAGTGAAACTTTGCTTCGACAGAGGGCATGCCAGTTAGCTCTGGATTGTATGGGGGCTCTATATCCGTGGATGAGTAACGCCACCGCAGAATCTATTCGACAGTGGTTACGGGCTCTGTACGCATCCTCTGTGTAGGAATCTTGTTCATCGAATCAATAATTTCAGAGACCTTCCCCACTGTGACAGACTCTGGCGTTCTTGTGTCTTCTTCAAGTATTGGCCTCTGGGTAGACCCCTCTGGTAGGATTGGCTTGACTKTTCCTAACAGAGCRTCGAACGTACCCGTGGACGTCTCTTCAGGTATCTTGGCTAGTTTGGAAGAGCCTTCTCCGACTTTGGGGATGGGAGCACTGCCTTGCTTCATCCAAGCCTCTGCCAGAGAAGCCTTGAGGGCTTGAACCAGATCAGGGTCGTCATATTCATCTTCATTAATCTCCTCCAGTGTCTCAGAGCTAGACCCTTTCTTTGGCGACGCCTCTACCACTTTACCCTTGCCTTTCCCCATAGGCTCTGGAGATTTTTTTTTGGAGAATAGGGCTGCAGCAGAATCCACTATTTTCAGTGGTTTGGCAGAGGTTGATTTCTTTAGCTCTGTCTTCTTCTCCCCCTCATGACAATCAGGGTCATTGCCTCCCTGATCATCATGGATTTGAGTAGCCTCTGCCTTGCACGAGGTGAGGGGAGCCTTCTTCAAGTGCCTGAGTACTCTGGAGGCCGCCTTCTCCATCTTCTCTATTACCATTTCAATATTCAGAGTGGCGGTGTTGATATCAATCTCTGTGGCCCATTTCATGGTAGAGACGCAACGATAGATTTCGTTTCGGAATGAGTGACCTTCTGTGACGAGTTGCTTCGTGCAGTCTCTGATGGATTCGTTAGTAGCTCGGGCCTCTTTGAGAAAATGGTCGTGGTGTTTCCGCACGGTCTCTCCGAGGGCCTCAACCATTGCGTCTAGCTCTCTGCGAGTGGCTAGATGGTTAATGTTAGCCCTGGAGGATGAGGAGTCGACGCCAAAAGTGATCACAGAGGAGAACATCTCTTTGATTTCATCCTTGAAGGCGGAGTAGTTCATGTAGCCGGCGGAAATCATGTTTGCAACGTACTGTGCGGCTACCTCTGTCAGTTCTGTCTTGAGTATGTTGATGGAAGAAGGATTGAGAGATAGCGCGCCGAAGGCTTCTGTGAGATCAGCCTTGTTGAGGACAGAGCTCTGAAGGGCTGATAAGGCCGCCTTGAGTTCAGAAGTTGTAGAAGTCAACTCCTTCAGAGCCTCTGTGAGAGGTGTAAGTGCCTCTGT
>NW_020201365.1:48311-49566 GCF_001531365.2 Cynara cardunculus var. scolymus
GTAACCACTGTCGAAGAGATTCTGCGGTGGCGTTACTCATCCACGGACACAGAGCCCCCATACAATCAAGAGCTAACTGGCATGCTCTCTGTCGAAGCAAAGTTTCACTTCTCTAAGCTCACCAAGCCACCAGTGCAGGTCTTCTCAGAGCACGTTATTTTCTCACTAGAAACCATCTCTCCGCGCACCATGCTGAAGAAGACCGTGCTGTACACTCAATATACGATGAAGAGGGATGATGGCAACCTCTACACTTTTACAGATACTGACCTTCACAATCTGTGCGTATTTGATCTAATCTTCTTACACAAGATCCTGAACAAGTACATGGAGAGGAGGTCAAACAACTCGATTTCTCTCAGAAGGCTGATAGAGGTGATGCGTGCCCAAGTCAAATTCTACAGCTAGAAAGACTTCGATATTGCTATGAGGTTGGCCCAGCCAGAGCTGAAGATTACTCCTCCAAAGAGCAGACCTATTTGGCTGCATAGGTTCCATCCCAACACTATTATCCACAATCCCATCTTTTTGGGTTTGTTTTCTTGGACAAGGATGAGATACTAAGATTCTTCGATCCAAAAGAGGCACATAAGTATTCAACAGAGTCCCTCAAATGGGTGTTCAACTCGTTGGTGGCAGAGGTGCAGAAAGGGCGAATAAGGGCAGATGAAGTTACGGACCTTCTGGAAATCATCAAAATCCAAGTCTCATTCAGGGAATGGATCTTCAAGGTCTACAAGACTGTCAAGACTGATTTGCAATATGTTGTAGATGATTATCCAGACTATGTTGTTGAGTAAACTTTTGTAATTGTATAGGCCTGCACAATTTTTACTTCTTTCAGTAATGTAAATTTTTGCAGAGGATGAGATTAATCTCCTCTTGTATTTTTCCTTAAGTCAAATCTTGCACCCAACTGTCCATAATTACTTTTTCAATACTTAGGGGGAGATTGTTAGCTCCATTATTCCTATCTTGTAAAAGTATAGAAAAAGTATATTGTAAGTCTTGACAGAAGGTTAACTCCACAGAAGACAACAGAAGACTAGCGACAGAAGCCGTATGATCGATCAAGTGAAGAGTGGCAGAACCTCTGATGTGTTTCACAGAGGTTCTGGAAAATAGTCCTCTATCAAAAGAACACGCAAGTCATTTACAGCAGAGCCTCTGAGATGGCTCACAGASGGTCTGCGGTTTTCATCTTCTGTGAAGTTTCTGTTCTAACAGTTTTCGAAGGTAGTTAGCCGCATGTGCT
>NW_020201365.1:50860-52048 GCF_001531365.2 Cynara cardunculus var. scolymus
CCACTTTGCTGCTGAGTGTTGGTCAAAAGGGCCTAAGGCTTCACAAAAGAGTCCAAGAGATGCAGCCTTCTACAAAAAGAAGGTTGAGTACTATCAACAGAAGTCTCTGCTAGCTCAAACTAGTGAGTTAGTCATTGATGAATCCTCAGACGAAGATGATCAGAAGGGACTTCTTGCATGGGAAGACTCAAACACAGAGGATGAGATCTTCTGTGAGATGGCAAAAATTGACTCCGACTCTTTTGACTCAAATGACCAAGAGGTTTCCACTTCTTACAAAAGATCTCATCCTCTGTGTCTGAGTCTTCCCATGCAAGAAGTCCCTTCTGATCATCTTCGTCTGAGGATTCATCAGTAACTAACTCACTAGTTTGAGCTTGCAGAGACTTCTGTTGATAGTACTCAGCCTTCTTTTTGTAGAAGGCTGCATCTCTTGGATCCTTTTGTGGAGCCTTAGGCCCTTTTGACCAACACTAAGCAGCAAAGTGGCCTGGCTTAACACATTTGAAACATCCTTCTTTTGTCTCTTCCTTCTTCTACTCAACTATCTTCTGTGGAGGCTTCTGCTCCTCCTTTTCACTTCCATCAGATCTTCCACCTTCTGTGTAGTTTCTTCTGTTGAAACTTCTATACTCTTGCTTTTCACCACCCTTCCTATACTCTCTGTCTGGTGATCAATGCCAGAGTCTTCATCATTTCTTTCATTGTTACTTCTTCTTCAGAGCTCTCTTCACTCTCTACGATCAGAATCTTCTTTTTCTACTTCTTCTCCTTTTCTTCCTTCTTTGATTCTCTCCCCTTACCAGAGCCACCATCTTCTGCAACTAGAGCAAGAGGACCACCATAATTCTTCTTCATTTGAAGCACTTGAGGCTCTTGACTTTTGAGTGAACGAAACAAGTCAGCCAAGGTCCATACCTCTAAATCCAAAGTGGCCTTCATTGACATGGTCAAATGCATCCATTCGTTTCCAAGACTTTTCTAGAACATAGAGTTGTTGTCCTCTGTAGTTCTCATCACTCCATATCTCTTGCAATTGTTGATTAAGGTATTGAACCTGGAGTATGTGTCTGACAGGGATTCACCCTCCTTAGCCTTGAAGCTATGTTATTCATCAATACAAGTGGCTCGGTTGTTCTTGAGAGTCTTCTTCCCTCCTTCGATCTGTTTCTCCAATTCTGCCCAAAT
>NW_020201365.1:52438-56973 GCF_001531365.2 Cynara cardunculus var. scolymus
TGTAAATGACTTGCGTGTTCTTTTGACAGAGGACTATTTTCCAGAACCTCTGTGAGACACATCAGAGGTTATGCCACTCTTCACTTGCTCGATCATACGGTTTCTGTCGCTAATCCTCTGTTGTTTTCTGTGGAGTTAACCTTCTATCAAGACAAACAATATATTTTTTCTATACTTTTACAAGATAGGAATAATGGAGCTAACAGAAGTGGTATTCAGTGATTACAACATTGTCTACATATGTGTAAAGACTGCCCAAGCCTCAACGAATGCTGAAGAGTCCTTCAGATTATTCCAACATTCAGTGATCAAAAGAAGCTTGTCGAGCACGATTGTTGTTGTCTTGTCCTTATACACACAAAACACAAACTCATACTCTTTCTAATCTATAGCTGGAAAGAAGTATACACTCGTCATTGTTGATGAGTATTCCAACTACACATGGGTCTTCTTTCTTAGATCCAAAGATAAAGCACCTGAAGATATCATTTCGTTTATCAAGAAAATAGAAGTACTTAATAACATTAAAGTACGATCTATTAGAAGTAACCATGGTCCCGCTGCCAACTTCGTGATAGAACGACCATGCGAAGGGATACGGATAGGCTGCCCTCCCACACTTAAGGCATTGTGTTACACCTTAAATGTCTGGATTTAGCGTTATTGTCAAGCATCTCATTCACTACTAAAAGAAAGGTATGGATATTCTGCTCGAAAGCTTGACGAAGAAGCGTAAGCAAAAAGCATATTTTAGGAAAGAGGTCCAGGTAGCTCAGCTGGTTACAGCTAATGAATGAAAAAACRTGTGTGCCGATTTAGATTTCCCGTCTTAAGCCCCACCTCGGTAGCTCAGCGGTAGAGCGGCCTCTTGTATAGTTCAACAGGTAGTCGGACGTGGGTTCAAATCCCRCTCGAGGGAAAAAACAGAGAGAGCAGCGAAGGGGCCTTTCCTCGCTTCTGTCTTTTTTTTTATAGATCAGTTCAGTCTGTAAACAAGCAGGTGATTTTTAGCCGGGAAACTGTAAACTTTCGAAAGCAAGCTCACCCACTCTYCCCCAGTGGTTAAACTCTAGGATCTGATTTGAGTATTGAACTCAAAAACAGTACTATGGATAACTTCTTTGAGGACAAGAAAATTTCTCACAACTTTTCTTCAATGAGAACTCATTAAAATGGGGTCGCTGAAAGAAGAAATCGAACAATCATAGAGGCTGCTCGATCAATGTTCAGCGAATCCCATCTCCCTACTCTATCCTGAGCTGAAGCTGTCAACACCGCTTGTTTAACTCAAAATCGGTCACTGATCATAAGGAGGTTCAAAAAGACAGCTTATGAACTTTTTCATGGAAGAAAACCTTCTATTAGCTTTCTACATATCTTGTTTTGCATTTGTTATATTCTTAACAACCGTGACCAACTCGGGATGTTCGACCCCAAAGCTAATGAAGAAATCTTTCTTGGATATTCTTTAGTATCCAAAGCCTTCAGAGTATTCAACAAACGAAAACACACAATGGAAAAAACTATCCATGTCACCTAATTCAAAACCCATCTTAAATGATGATGATGAATTAGAAAACTAGATCTTCTCTCACTATGGACAACCTGAAACTTCCTTCAGCGTTCCTCTCAACACTGAAGCCCCTGAAGCTGAAGATGATCCACTTATCATTCCAGTTACAGCTAGTCACTCCAAAACATTTTCTTTAGAGATCGCTGCTATGCTCATTAGCTGTATTCCTCCTTCTACTTCAAACACTTATCAATCAGTGAATGAAATGCCTTCAGTATCTGAACTTGTTTCTGTCGCTGAAACTGAGGCTCCTTTAGTAATTGTTCCTATTGCTGAAGACACTGCACCTGATGCCTCATATTCTGTTTCTGAACTTCCTTACTAAGATGATAATCCTCTAACAGCTCAGTGATGGACTAAAGACAATCCAATTCATCAAATTCTTCGTGATCCAGATGCAGGTATCAAGACTCGTCGTGGTCTAGGTAATATTTGTCTCTTTGGCAACTTTCTTTCCTTAGTTGAACCCAAGAAAATCAGTGATGCTATATCAGACCCTAGTTGGGTCCTTGCCATGCAAGAGGAGCTCATTGCGTTTGATAGAAACAAAGTCTGGCACGTTGTCCCACGCCTTTCTGACAAAACAATGATGGGCACCAAGTGGGTCTATCGCAACAAGTTGGATGAAGAAGGTGTGGTAACCCGTAGCACGACTCGACTTGTTGCTCAGGGTTATAGACAATAAGAAGGGATCGACTATGACAAAACCTTCGCACCAGTGGCTAGACTCGAAACAATCCGACTCTTCCTAGCCTTTCCTGCCCATAGAGACTTTAAAGTCTACCAAATGGATGTAAAGAGAGCTTTTTATTAATGGAAAACTTCAAAAAAAAGTTAATGTTGAAAACCTCCAAGGTTTTTTGACCCTAAGTATCCAAACCATGTCTATCGTTTTGATAAGGCTCTTTATGGGTTAAAACAGACTACTCATGCCAGGTATGATACCATTTCCTCGTTTCTTTTCTCTGAGAAATTTGTACGTGGAAAGATTGACCAGATCTTATTTCTTAGGAAAATTAAAGGTCGCATCATTCTAGTACAAATTTATGTCGATTATATCATATTTGGTTCCACTAATCCCTCTTTGTGTTTTCATTTCGCTAATCACATGAATAAAGAATATCATATGAACATAATGGGAGAATTAAGCTTCTTTTTAGGTCTTCAGATAAAGGTATATTTATCAGTCAAAGTAAGTTTGTTCGTGACATGTTGAAGAAGTTTGATCTATCAAATAGTTCATCTATGAAGAATCCAATGGCTCCTCTACTTTCTCTCAACAAGGATCCAAATGGAAAGTCTGTAAATGTAACTATTTATAGAAGAATGATCGGTTCCCTGTTGTATCTCACAGCTAGTCCACCAGATATCATGTATTCTACTTGCTTATGTGCACGATATCAATCTGAACCTAAAAAATCTCATCTGATTGCTGTAAAACGATATTCATATATCTTAAAAGAACTCCTAACTTGGGTCTCTAGCACACTAAAGGTTCAGGTTTTGACCTAATACGATATTCGGATAGCGATTTTGCAGGTTGCAAAATTTATATGAAAAGCCCACTAGAGGCTGTCAGCTTTTAGGTGGAAAGTTGGTGAACTTGACAAGTAAAAAGCAAAACTCAGTGCCCACATCAACCGATGAAGCTGAATATGTAGCTGCAGGTAGCTGTTGTGCCCAAATTCTTTGGATGAAAAATCAGCTGCTGGACTACGATCTTCAGTTTTCAAAAGTTCATATCTATTGTGATAGCACCAATGTTATTGCTATTGCAAATAATCATGTATTTCACTCCAAGACCAAACATATAGAGATCCGATATTATTTTATCAGATATCATGTTATGAATGATGACATTGAACTTCACTTCGTTCCAACTGATTACTAGCTCGCTGACCTTTTCACCAAGCCTCTTGATGAGACAAGATTTAACATTTTGATCCGTGAACTAGGGATGCTAAACGCTGAAGAATAATTTTCAGCTATTAACATCGACCAGTAATTTTAATGATTCAGTACTCTATCTCTGTCACTGAACTCTTGAGTAAATGTATTAATTCTCTCTAAGATATGATTACTTATTCATTTTCTTAAAAACTTAAAACTATCATTAAAGCTTTCATTCTTCAGTGATCAAATCGTTTTAAAAGTTTGTTTCAATGAATCTTTGCTCATTGAACATTTTCATAAGTATACCTCCTTATGTGTAGCATCAAAATATGGTTGTTGGGCATCATTATATAAGGCCAAGGACCAACCAACTTCCTAACCATGCTCCAGCTCCATTAATCTAGAAAAGGCTCCAACGAAATATTAAAGAGCAAGCTTCAAATGAAATAAACCATCAAAAAGTAATTGTTATCAAGTAATTCCACGGTGTATCTAGAGGAACTTGTAACATCCTTTACCAAACAAGAGATGTCGTCTTGAAGTTCGAATTTGGAACTTGTAACACCGTCTTTGCCTTCACTGCTTGATAGTTCAATGGGGCTCCCTTGACCACAGTAAAGCTACTGCATTCATAGGCATGCAAGAGAAGAGAAACGCCTTCACTGCTTGATAGTTCAATTGGGCTCCCTTGACCACAGTAAAGCTACTTGCATTCATAGGCATGCAAGAGAAGAGAAACAAGCAAACCAAATCAGTAATATGTGATCCTTTCTACAAGGGTGGATATTATATATACTAGAAGGTACTCACGTAATGCAGCGACATACATCTTGATTTTAATATTTTATTTTATTTTTTATCTCAGTCGATGTTTAATATGGTCTTATGTGATTTTGAAAAACGATGATGTTTTTATTTTTAATAAAATATAAATTTAAAAATATCATAAAAATTTCACAAAAATATATCGATATTAGTATCAAATTAACTATTTAAAATTTCTTATTTTTTGTGTAATTTTTAATTCAATTTTTTTATTATAATTTAATTCAGGTTCAATAACGAAGTA
>NW_020201365.1:57123-64382 GCF_001531365.2 Cynara cardunculus var. scolymus
TATTTGATTATGTTTATCCACAGTTAGTTACACGAATTCAAACATGAAACTTTAATAAGTTGTACTTGTGTATAATTTACTTGTAATCTGAAATTTTAAGTAATATGCATCCATATACAGTACTTCATAAATAAAAAATAGTTTTTGAGAGTTTTTGTTAAATGCTTTATAATATAGTATATATATATATATATATATAGAGAGAGAGAGAGAGAGAGATATATGGGGTTATTTTGCAAACCTCCTATTTCATGCAAACAATAGAAACCACCATCAACCAATATATTAATTCCATGTTTTTCTCTTTATTTTTAACAAATAAAGGTATGAATGTCATTTTATTTTGTAATAGATAATTTTGGTATTGTTTTAATTGTTTTTAAATATGAAAGATTAAATAGAATAACTGTTTTTAAGGAAACTATAGATCAATTGATTTTAATATATAATTATTACCATTAATATTTTATATTCTTTTATTAAATTAAAAATATTACATCAATTACAAAGTCTATTTGTAATCATTTATTTCTTATGATATTATTTATTTCTTATTAAATTATTTATTTCATTGTCATAATAACAAAAGAATCAGCATTTTTTAAGCCACAAGTAGTTATTGATTTATTAATAATATAGTTATGATATTTTTCAAATTTTGGGTATATTGTTTTGTTTTCATTCGTAAAATAAATGTCATTAATGAAACAGTGTTATACAGTTTTCAAAATGTTTCAAAAGTGAAACTAATTTCATTTTGATTATGAACCATGAAACTATTTTCATTAATGAAATAATAATATTCAGGTCTTGAAATGTTTTATTGACTGAACCATATTTGGTTTCATTAATAAAACCAATTTCATATTGGCTATAAACCATGAAGCCAATTCCATTTTGGTTAGAAAACATGAAACAAATTTAAAAATAAATGAAATATTATTATTCGGTTTTTGAAGTGTTTTATTGACTGAAATATATTTAGTTTCATATATAAAACCGAGTTCAACTTGGTTAGAAACCATGAAACCGATTCCATTTTGGTTAAGAAACATTTCAACAATTTTCACTGCTGAAACAAATTTCACTAACGAAAAAATAAGATACAATTTTCAAAATGTTTTTATTGATAAAACCAATTTCACTAATAAAATCGTATTATTTATTTTGCAAAAAAATTCATTCATAAAACCGATTTCACTAATGAAATGTTTGTCAAATCCAATAATGTTTGATCAAATGAAGATGAATTTGAGGGTAAAAAAAATTTAATATTGAACATGAACTAAATTTCACGAATGAAATTATTTTATTTAGTTTCCGAATGTTGTAGTCAATTTAACAATAAATTTAAGTATTTCAACAGATTTTGAACTGTACAAATTGATGGAAGGCACTTCAGATCTCTTACATGTCATCTATTATTACCTTGACTATGGTGCTCTACATCTTCTCGTGCAGAATTTGAGAAATCATAGTTTCAAAGAGCAATCCAGCATACATGGAGCAACAGTTGCTACAAAAATCAGGTTTTTTAGTCCTGTTTTCATCTGCTGCTCCTGGCACTCAAGTATCAAGCCATTTGACTCAAAACACAAATGGCAATTTCTATATTTTCTCACGCCCTCTCTCTCTTTAGGCTCTGCCAACTGGATCCAAAATGGCTTCTGATATGAACATCTGGGTGAAGAAATTCACATGGTAAAACTTTGGGAGCATGGTTTTTTTACATCTAGAGTTTGCATGGTTCAGTCAGCTCCTTCAGATAAACTTCATTTTTCATGTGAAAAAGTAATCAATCATCAAGTACCACTCGTGGTGTTTATGTACTTAAAAAGTTATTTCCATGGTTACCATGATGATCACCAGGAGTGAAGTCATGGTTGTCACAAAGCACTCATCACTAAGGTCGAGAAGAGTCTCACATAAGTAGCTTCCAACAGATGTTCCTAAATTCCATTTTCCATAGCATAATAGAATTAACTACCGTAACAGAATCACAGGATGACATTTTGTCCCTATAGTTATGCATGTAGAATCCTGAAAGAGGAAGGTTTCAAGGTTCTAATTTCTACACCTCCCAAAGTTTTGGCAGTCATACCCCCTTTGTTCAACAATCGGGTTCCTGATTTACAATTTTAACACCACCTTTTTCCTATCAAAGTGCCCCTTGTTTTGAATAGTGATTAACAGTTTACTGAGCCAATCTTATCATTCAACTGAAAAAATAGTCCTGCTGACACTTAGAAGCCAAATCAGGATAGAATGAAAGGTGTATCAGCTGTTAAGGATAAGATCAATTCTTATTTGCCAAAAGATAGCATCTTTCTTAGTTCTCTTGCAGGTTGCGCACTACACTAATGAGTTCTAAAATAATTCGGTAGTGATGTAACTTATGGCACCATATATCCTTTCCAGTGTGGAAGCCTTATGTCATTCAAGAATCCAGGGCATTACAATAATAATGATAAAGATCTTAGGCTAATTCATCATTTTCTCAACATAGCAACAAACACTCATACCTAAGGCAATGTATAGTGAGAATTGCTACATAAACGTGCAGCCGAATTCCCAATAACCTACAACTGTTGAATGTCAAAGACTCGATGTGTAAATTTGGTTTTCCATGTTAAAATGTGTTAAATTTTAAATTCTTATAAACGTAGGCTATGCTCATAGTGATAACTTTAAAAAGTGTAGTAAAATTCAATTGAAATTCACTGACAGTTTCTTTCTTTTTAAGTTAAATCTGAGTTATTTCAGCCTTAATTCATTCTAAAACCTGATCATCAATCGATCAAACGAGTTTACGTTACAAACACCACGGAGAAGGCAATCACCTAACGAAGCTTTGAAAGCAGAACTCGCAATCACCTAAATGAAATGTGCAACTAAAAAATAAAACCCTAAACCCTAAATTAACTCACCTTTGAAAGCAGCACTCGCAATCGCCACAGAATCGTGCCCTCAAGGTTTAAAAGCAGAACTCGCAACAGGAGATAATTCCAAAGAAAATGTGTAACTCAAAAATGAAATGTGTAACTCAAAATGAAGCCCTAAACCCTAAATTAACTCACCTTTGAAAGCACAACTCGCAATCGCCACAGGATCGTGCCCTCAAGGTTTAAAAGCAGACTCGCAATCGCCTGAATAGTTTATTGCGTCATTGTTATATGAGCGACGATCATTTATAAACACTCGCAATCGCCTGAATCGTTGCCTTGGGACTGAATCGTCATCTCTGTAATCGGTTCTTTGAAGGGCAGGAAAGCGTTGGAAAGGAAAACGAGGGTGGAGCGAGGTTTGGAAAGGAATGATGAGGGGAGAGTTAGGGGTGGCAAAAAATACCCAACCCATTAACCTAACCCAGAATTAATAGGTTGGGTTGGGATTTTCAACCCATTTAAATAAATTGGTCAACCCGTCTAACCCATTTAAATAAATGGGTTAGGTTGGGTTGAATTTTTTGACCTGTTTTCATCCCGTTTTCAACCTGTTTTCAACCCGTTTTCAACCCGTTTTCAACCCAATTAAAATATTATATAAATTTATTTTATTCTTGATATTATATCTATTTTATTTTTATTTTATTTCTTTTTTAAATATTTCCCCAAGTTTCCAAAAGACTCTTCATTTTCAACCCATTTTCAATTCTTTTTAAATATTTCCCCAAGTTTCCAGAACACTCTTCATTTTCAACCCGTTTTCAATTCTTTTAAATATTTCCCCAAATTTCCAGAACACTCTTCATGAGTATCAGTATCATCTATCTTCTACTTCATTATCGTTGCTTAAATCTTCAATCTTCAATCTTCAATTCTTTGTTATCCATTATCAATCTTCTACCTTCGTTATCGATTGTCAATTTCGAGGTTGAGGGCTTGATCAAGTAAGTGGGTTTTCTTATTTTCTAAATTCTATCATCTCTTTTGTCCCAAAAATTATCTCTCATGTCTTGCATGTTTATATCCAGTTAATTTTATTTTGGAGCATGAAGCACACTCTTCCTATATCTRTTTCTTATTTGAGCAGTTTTATTTGAATGACGAAACACAACTCAAAAATTATATCCCATGTATACATGTTTGTTATGTAAATGTGTGTAGAAGCACCACTACTTCCTAGGCTACAAATATGAGAATTGTTGCCTTCTAAACCTTTTCAACATCATTGAAAYAGAGATAGAAAAGCAMACACTTTGCTTGGCTGCTGTATTTTGAGCAGTGTAATTTACTGCTCATGGTTTCTGACATTTTCACGTTGACTCTACTATTTCAATGATTATTGATTAATACTTTTGTGTTTTATTTCAGTGATTAATACTAGTAATATGGTTGAGATTTCRGAAGGAGATGATSTACAAAGTCCTCCACCTCCGTCAAAGAACAACGAGAAGAAACCGATTAACCAATTAAAACCAAACAAATCTGGTGTGGAATTCAAACGTCAAAGAAAACTTACATCTGAGGTATGGAATAGCTTTGATTTTATGGATCCTGATGAAAATGGTGAGTTATATTGTAAATGTAAACAGTRTGGTCAGGTTTATAATGYTGAAACTAGAATGGGTACCGGGAATTTGAAACGCCATATTAGAAATTGCAAAAAAAGTCGATTTAAGGATATTGGGCAGATGGTGTTGGATTATGGTGGTARTGGTGGTTCATTAAATAGTAGGCTCCCTGATTTTAACCCTAATACTTTTCGTGAGCTATTAGCTAGTGCTGTTGTGAAACATGAATTGCYATTTCAATTTGCAGAATATGAGGGAATTAGGAAGTGTTTCACTTATTTAAATTCTGAAGTGAAAGTTGTTTCAAGGAATACCATAAAGGCTGATATTTTGAAGATGTATAGGATGGAAAAGTTGAAAATTAAAGATGCTTTAATTTGTGCTCCTRGTAGGATTTGTTTGACCTCTGATTGTTGGACATCCATAACCACTGATGGTTATATGTCCTTGACTGCCCATTTCATTGACAATTCTTGGAACTTGCAAAAAATGATTCTAAATTTTAGTTTTTTGGCTCCACCACACACTGGTCTTGCTTTGAGTGATCATGTGTTTAGTCTTTTGAAGGATTGGGGGATTCAAAAGAAAGTGTTTTCAATTACTCTATATAACGCTTCTTCTAATGATGCAATGGTTGATTTTTTTTAAGACTGAAATTGATTTGGTTTGTGAAGGTGAGTATTTTCATGTTAGGTGTTGCGCACACATTATGAACCTAATTGTACAGGATGGATTGAAAGAGGTTGATGATGCTATTATAAAGGTTAGAAATAATGTGAAGTACTATAAAGGTTCACAATCTAGGAGGCAAAGGTTTTTAAGTAGTGTTGCACATGTAGAGCTACAATCTTCAAGGGGTTTAAGACAAGATGTTCCTACTCGATGGAACTCGACTTACATTATGTTGGATTCAGTTTTGTACTATAAAAAAGCTTTTATTCATTTGGCGAAAACTGATGCTAATTATTTGAATTGTCCAACAAGTGATGAGTGGGGAAGAATTGAAAGGACTTTCAAGTTCTTGAAGGTTTTCTACGAGTTAACTTGTGCATTTTCTGGCTCTAAATATACTACTACCAATCTTTATTTTGCTAATGTTTTGACGGTTAGAATGTTGTTACACAAAGAAAAAGATAGTGATGATACTTTCATGAAAAACATGGCTAGTCGGATGTATGAGAAGTTTGAGAAATATTGGCCTAATTTTAGCACAGTTATGGCATTTGCGGCTGTTTTGGATCCTCGTTATAAATTTCAGATTGTTAAATGGGGTTATGAGAAAGTTTATGGGCACGAGTACAAATCTGAGTTGGCAATAATAAAAAAGAAATTGTTTTCATTATTTAATGAGTATGTGGATGAGTCACATTTGAATAAAACCAAAGTTGGTCAACCTAAGAGTGGATCGTTGGACTCCCAAGAAGGATCTCAAGATGTGCTAGATGTGGTTTCTGCTTCACTTATGATGGTATATACATTTACTATTTTTTTTCTTTTACACTTTTTCTGATTTATGCTATTTATCTAATATCTTTTTGTTATTTAACAGGACTTCGATACCTTTTCAAATAAGGTGACTTCTCAAGCCGTAAAATCTGAACTTGAATGTTATTTAGAGGAGAAGCTCATGCCTCGTGTGAACAATCTAAACATTTTGGACTATTGGAGAACTCATGAGGTTAGGTATCCAACTCTTGCTCGGATAGCTAGGGACATCTTAGCTATCCCTATCTCAACAGTGGCATCTGAATCTGCTTTTAGCATCAGCGGTAGGGTCCTTGATGCTTATAGAAGTTCATTGAAGTCTTCTACAGTTGAGGCTATTATTTGTCTAAGAGATTGGGTATATGGAGAAGGTTTGTTCTAATTTATTATTTGTATATTTCCTCTTATCGTATAAAACCATATATTTGCTATAAGGCTATAACTAAGTTAATAATTTAATTTATTTACGTAGTACAAATGGAAGCGCATCTTGAGGCGCTATGTGGAGCAATCATGACAGAGAAGATAGAAGATCAAGAAGAAAGTAATACCGAGATTGAAATTAGGGTTGATGAAAGTGGAAGTCGAGTTACTTAGAATTTTAAAAATTTCAACTTATTTTGAACAATATATTTGTTGAGATTGTGTTTTATTAAGACTTTGAACAATTTGGTTGTATTTGTGGTTATGTTATGTTTTATTCAAAAAAGTTAAATAGTCTAGTTCTTTTTTTAATTTAAAATTTTAAAATTAAATGGGTCTACCCAGGTTCAACCCATTTATTTAACAGGATCGGTTAAGAAAATCGTAAACAGGTCAACCCGCTGTCAACCCATTAACCCAACAGGTTGGGTTGGGTTGAAAAATCTCAACCCATTTAATTAAATGGATTGGGTTGGGTCGAGGTTTTCAACCTGTTTAATAAATGGGTTGAACCCGAACCCAACCCAACCTGACCCATTGCCACCCCTAGGGAGAGTGGAGCGTCGGTTTTGAAGTGAGAGAGAGAGAGACCCGGTTAATTAACGATGTGTGCTTTAGAGTAGTATTAAATGCATTATAGTTTGGTTTTTGAGACTTAAAGACTTTATGCATTAAAATGTTGTATCAAATGCATGTTAAGTTGTTTTTAAGATTTTTTTTTAAATTCTCAATAAATCGCCGGTAATAACCTGCCAATCCAAGAAATTGGCGGATCTCGGTTGTTGTCTTCGAGGCTTCCTATTTCTTAATGGCCTCAATCTTAGCTGGATCAACTTGG
>NW_020201366.1:0-1273 GCF_001531365.2 Cynara cardunculus var. scolymus
TTTAATATCAAGGCATAGCTGATCATCTGATACAAAGTCTTCAAATCCAGTTGGTTCGGAAGCAGGAAGGTGAAGTATTCGTCTTAAACGTCTCAGTGTTAGACGGCTAACATACTCATCGACCTCTCCTTGAAGATATAGTGCGTCTCCGTCCTTTTCAATAGAAAGAGTTCCCCAAAATTGCTGAAGATAAACCATGGGAACTTGTGTATAGGCAGATAAAGAATAAGAAATAGGATGGCCTTTCAAAAATTTTGAGATAATAGGGTATTCGGCAGGCATATGAAAAATGAAGTGATGGTTATTTGGTTTAATATCTAGGTATTGGAATTGTGGGTAAAGTGTTTCAGAAGATATTGGTTGATCAGGTAAAATTTGTGGTGCATTTTCAGATCTGACCGAGGGAACATGCGATTCCTCGTCAGACTGATGTCTGGGATCGACCATTTACCTGTAAAACATCTAAAATGTTAGTACCCATTTTATTTAAAAGAAAAAAAATATTGAATTAAAAAAAATACACACACACAAAAAAAATCAAAACAAATAAGAAAATAATAAAAAAATTCACATCCACAAAAAAAATTTAAAAAAATATAACCAACCAAAAAAAATAGTAAAAAAAAAATTTTTAAACACTTGGTAAAAAAAAATTCAAACAAAATTGAATTGACCGGATTAGGAATCCGGACAACACAACACTTAGAAAACCAAAAGAAAATGTGTCCGAATTAGAAGTCCGGACAATCCACTAAACACAAGTCAAAAAAAAAAAAACACTAAGACATAAACCGGACAATCATCAACCGGTTTAAGGTTGATCGGATTGAAGTCCAATCACCTTGACCGGTGAGTATTCCGTTCAAAACACAATGAATACAAACACATAATACACAAAAAGAATACAAATACAAAYCAAATACAYACTACATACGCACTCGAAATTGAAAAACGACACTCATTTCACTAAAATACACTTTCTAAAAGAAGTTAAAATGAGATTATGAGTCGATTATGAAGATTAGTTCATCTTTGTTCAAGAACAGTTCATTACAGTCAATACATATCGAAACGATTAACAATTATGAATGAGAAACATACGAATCGAATCGTAACCTTGAATGAAAACTATGAGTAGAAGAGAAGATTGACTTGTTGATAATCAACGCTTGATTTTGAATAGTTTGAATGAATGGATTGAGTGAGCGGAGAAGATGAACAGTAGAAGGTAAAAAGTAAAATGAAAAAATGAAACGGTTATTTATAGTCAAAG
>NW_020201366.1:2368-3389 GCF_001531365.2 Cynara cardunculus var. scolymus
AAATGGATCAAAACATGAAAAATATGAGTTTTATGAACTTTTTCCAGAAAACCAAAAAAAACGATTTTGAGCAATTTCTGCCTCAAAACTTGTGTAAAACACAAAATGGTGTGAATCAAAGTTGTTTAGTATGCAAAACCGAAACTCACGATACAAAAATTGAACAATAACACTCAAAGATTAAACAGTTTGGCACAAAAACCAATCCGGTCAGAAAAAAATCAAGAACAATGAAGAACAGTGATGAATCAGATCGAAAAATATTAAAAAAATTCATGCAAAATGTGTAAAATGGATATCTTCAAATCCAAACTGCTGCAGCTTGCTATGATACCAATTGTGAGTCCTATTTCACTGATCAATCTTCATTTACTTCACAACAATCATGGCAGATCTTGATTTAACAATAAGAACACTCATATGAACTTTGAGAGAGATGAGAGGAAAAGTCAAACATTCAATTCTGGTCAAACTCTCATTACGTATGAATTATTAAAAAATGAACTCTTCTCTAATTACAAACACTAACCACTATTTATATGGTCAAACTAACTAAACAAAGTCAAAGTCAAACTTCTACAAGAAAAGTCAAGCACGCTGACTTTTACAATTATAGACTA
Source organism: Cynara cardunculus var. scolymus (assembly GCF_001531365.2). Classification (NCBI taxonomy): domain Eukaryota; kingdom Viridiplantae; phylum Streptophyta; class Magnoliopsida; order Asterales; family Asteraceae; genus Cynara; species Cynara cardunculus. The sequence continues at coordinate 2,989 of NW_020201366.1, forward strand.
TATTTAACTTTCAAGACGAATACAAATAATACTAATTTTTCAGTCCTAACATTATTATATGTCAATTAAACAAAGCCTGATCACCTATGTTTAATTAACATATAATAGAATGACTTAATCGGTTGTACTAAAAATATGCTCCATTTAAGAAATTGTTGTGAAAAGCATGATTTTCTGTGTGTTGCATAAATTATGAATATCCATTGCCCTAGACCAACCAGAACCGCTGGTTAGAAGGACCAGAGGCGATGGGTAGAAAATCCCTTGTATTGTTAAGCGTCCATGTTGGACCAGAAGCGCTGGTCAAAAGGAACAGAGGCGATGGGTAGAAAATCCCATATATTGTTAAGCGTCCATGTTGGACAAGAAGCGCTGGTCAAAAGAACCAGAGGCGATGGGTA
>NW_020201366.1:3996-19815 GCF_001531365.2 Cynara cardunculus var. scolymus
AAGGACCAGAGGCGATGGAATTGAAATTCCTTATATTGTTAAGTGTTCATGTTGAACCAGAAGCGTTGGTTAGAAGGACCAGAGGCGATGAAATAGAAATTCCTTATATTGTTAAGTTGTGCATGTTGAACTAGAAGCGCTGGTTATGTGGAACCAGAGGACCGATGGACGAGAAATCCATTATTTTTCTAAGTATGGATGTTGAACCAGCGGTCGATGGAATAGAATTCCATTGATTTGCTAAGTATGTATGTGGAACCAGAGGACCGATGGACGAGAAATCCATTATTTTTTTAAGTATGGATGTTGAACCAGCAGGCGATGAAATAGAATTCCATTGGTTTGCTAAGTATGTATGTGGAAACAGAGGACCGATGGACGAGTCATCCATTATTTTTGTAAGTATGGATGTTGAACCAGCGGCCGATGAAATAGAATTCCATTGGTTTGCTAAGTATGTATGTGGAACCAGAGGACCGATAGACGAGAAATCCATTATTTTCCTAAGTATGGATGTTGAACCAGCGGGCAATGAAATAGAGTTCCATTGGTTTGCTAAGTATGTATGTGGAAACGGAGGAACGATGGACGAGTCATCCATTATTTTTATAAGTATGGATGTTGAACCAGCGGGTGATGAAATATATTTCCATTGGTTTGATAAGTATTTATGTGGAACCAGAGGACCGATGGACGAGTCATCCATTATTTTTCTAAGTATGGATGTTGAACCAGCAGGCGATGAAATAGAATTCCATAGGGTTGCTAAGTATATATGTGGAACCAGAGGACCGATGGACGAGTCATCCATTATTTTTCTAAGTATGGATGCTGAACCAGGGGGCGATGAAATAGAATTCCTTTGGTTTGCTAAATATGTATGTGGAACCAGAGGACCGATGGACGAAAAATCCATTACTTTTCTAAGTATGTAAGTTGAACCAGAGGACCGATGAACTAGAACCCAAAATTTTTCTAAGTCTGGTAATGCAACCAGAGACTTTGGCTATCTAGATGCTCTAGCTTGATTGCCACCCCTAGCCTTGCTTAGAAGCTTTGTATCATTAGATTTTAAGCCAAAGATTAACATAAAGCCTCAAAGGTTGAAAGAAGTTTACATAATAGAACTTGCCAATGGTCAAGAAATTAGAGCTAGGGACATAATCATGGACTGCACTCTAAGTTTAGCCGAAAAGGATTTTGGCATAGACCTTATTCCGATTGAGCTAGGAAGTTTTGATATAGTTATAGGCATGGATTGGCTATCCAAAAATAGAGCTGAAATAGTCTGTTTAGAAAAGGTTATCTGAATTCCTCAAGAAGGAAGTGACCCAATTGTAATCCAAGGAGACGAGTCAAATTGAAAAATTAAGATAGTATCATGCATGAAGATGCGAAGGTACTTGAAGAAGAATTATGTTGCATTTTTGGCCCATGTTATTGATAAGAAGGTCAAAGAGAAATGTATTGATGATTTCCCTATAGTTCGGGAGTTTTTCCTGATGTATTTCCCGAGGATTTACTAGGACTAGCCCCGCCAAGACAAGTCGAATTCGGTATCGACTTAATTCCTTGAGCAGCCCCAGTGGCAAAAGCACCATATCGATTGGCCCCATCAGAAATGCAAGAATTGTCAAGTCAACTCCAATAATTCTTGGATAAAGGATTCATAAGACCTAGTTTGTCACCATGGGGTGCACCGGTTCTATTCGTCAAGAAGAAAGACGGGTCAATGAGAATGTGCATTTATTATAGGGAACTTAATAAGTTGACCATCAAGAATAGATACCCTCTTCCTAGAATCGATGATTTGTTAGATCAACTTCAAGGTGTTGTAAACTTTTCAAAGATCTATCTACGATCCGAATATCATCAACTGAGAATTCGAGAAGAGGACACTCCAAAACGGCATTTAGGACCCGGTACAGTCATTACGGATTTTTGGTTATGCCATTCGGGCTAACCAATGCACCTTCGGTCTTTATGGATCTGATGAATAGAGTTTGCAGACCATACCTGAATAAATTTGTAATCGTTTTCATAGACGACATACTAATTTATTCACAAAGTGAGAAGGATCATGAGCAACACTTGAGGATGATATTAGAACTACTTAGGAACCAGAAATTATATGCAAAATTCTCTAAATGTGAATTCTGGATTCGTGAAGTACAATTTCTTGGTCACGTAGTTAATGAAAAAGGGATTCAGGTAGATCATGCCAAGATTGAGGCCATTAAGAAATGGGAAGCCCCAAGAACCCCGACAGAGATTCGACAATTTCTTGGTTGGGTAGGCTACTATCGACGATTCATTGCGAATTTTTCAAAAATTGCTCAACCACTCACAGCTTTAACCTAGAAGAACAAGAAGTTTGTTTTGGGGAGAGAAACAGGAAGAAGCATTCGAGACCCTTAAGCAGAGACTATGTAATGCACCTATTTCATCCTTACCCGAGGGTTCAAAAAACTTTGCGGTTTATTGTGATGCATCACATCAAGGCTCAGGATGTGTGCTAATGCAAAAAGATAAGGTCATTGCATACGCCTCAAGGCAACACAAAGTGCACGAGAAGAACTATACTACGCATGAACTAGAAGTGGTAGCCGTAGTATTCGCACTTAAGATATGTGGTACCAAGTGCACTGTGTTCACTGATCACAAAAGCCTTCAACACATTCTGAACCAGACGATGTTAAATATGAGGCAAAGAAGATGGGATGAACTACTCAGTGATTACGATTGTGAAATCAAGTACCATCCCGCCAAAGCAAATGTGGTAGCCGATGCTCTGAGTAGGAAGGAAAGAGTGAAACCAACAAGATTGAGGGCTTTGGGAGCAATTGTAAACACCAGACTGAAGGCACAAATTCTCGAAGATCAAAACGAAGCACTAAAGAAAGAGAATTTGAAGAATGAGGCCCTACACCGCATAGAGACCAAGTTTCAACTGAAATCAGATGGAGTGTATTACTTGGGAGACAAGGTTTGGATACCTAAGATTGGCAATCTTAAATCCATAATTTTGGACGAAGCCCATCGATCAAAATACTCAGTCCACCCGGGAGCGGATAACATGTATAAGGATGTTAAGGAACATTATTGGTGGAAGAAAGACATTGCACTATATGTAAGCAAGTGTTTAACTTATGCAATGGTCAAGGCTGAACACCAAAAACCATCTGGTCTACTTCAACAACTCGAAATTCCCCAACGGAAGTGAGAACAAATATCAATGGATTTCATCACCAAGTTGGCCAGAATTGGGAGAGGGCATGATACAATCTGGGTGATTATAGATCGAATGACGAAATCTACTCATTTTCTACCAATCCAAGAATACTATAAGATGGAAAAGTTGGCTCAGATTTACATAAATGAAATCGTAACTCGGCATGGGGTACCTATCTCCATCATCTCGGATAGGGACAGTCAATTTACGTCAAGATTTTGGCAATCACTTCAAGGAGGGTTTGGTACACGTTTAGATATAAGTACTTCATACCACCCTCAGACAGATGGGCAGACGAAAAGAACAATCCAAACACTGGAAGACATGTTACGCGCATGTGCCATAGATTTTGGTGGGAGCTGGGATATGCACCTTCCGTTAGTCGAATTTGCATACAACAACAACTACCATGCCAGTATTCAGTGTGCGCCTTATGAAGCATTATATGGACACAAGTGCAGATCTCCACTTAGTTGGCTGTAGATTGGCGATCGGAAATTAACTAGACCTGATGTCATTCAGGAGACTACTAACAAGATAGTAATTATCAATGATCGACTCAAGGCAACAAGAGATCGACAGAAAAGTTATGCTGATAATCGGAGAAGACCATTAGAATTTCAAAAAGGAGATAAAGTACTCTTAAAGGTCTCACCATGGAAGGGAATAATGCGCTTATGGGAATGAGGAAAATTGGGTCCCTGACATATTGGTCCATTTGAAGTATCTGAAAGAATAGGACCAGTGGCATATAAGTTGAAACTGCCACAAGAGTTGAGCGCTATTCATGATACATTTCATCTATCAAATCTCAGAAAATTCTTAACCGATGAAACACTGATCATACCATTGGGAGACGTAGAAATTAATGATCATCTACGCTTTGTTGAAAAACCAATAGAAATCTTGGATAGAGAAGTCAAGCAGTTGAGGCGTAGCAAAATCCCAATTGTAAAAGTTCATTGGACTTCAAGGCATGGACCGGAGTACACGTGGGTAAGAGAGGATTATATGAAAAGCAAGTATCCCCACTTGTTCTCAAAAGAGTCATGATTTGGAATTTGACGAATAAATTTCGGAACTAAATTTTTCTGGCGTGGGGAGACTGTGACATCCGTCATTTTTGAGCTTCAGGTTAGCTCCTTTATAGGGATTCTATATTTAGAATATTATTTTATTAGGATCTAGTCATGATGATTAGAATTCATCTGGCTTAGTTCCCAAGTTATTATTCAGAGAACCTTGTTTCGACAGGTAATTGATAAAGTTAACTTATGTAATGCCAAATATATTAAAAATGCACCAATTAAAATAAAGTTAATATTATAAAATCCAAATTTAAAAATACAAAAGTCTCATTTGAATGTCCAAATAATTTTATCAAAAGGTGGAGCTTTTTATTAATAATGTCATTTTTAATAATGTTTGGCAAACTGTATTTTGATTATAAATTAATTGGGCTTTATTTATGTTTAAAAGAAAAATAAAAGTTTTATTGGGCTTGGGCCTTTAGAGGCCAGCCTATTTTCTTCTTTAAAATTCACATATAAATACCCCACATCCTTTGAAACTCTCATTTTCAATTATCATTCTGCTTAAACCTTTCCCTCTCCCTAATCTCGCTCTCTCTCTAAATCAAACCCCCTCCAGCCAATTTCATCATCAAAGTACCTTTAGGAAATTTGTCAATCTTGAAGAAATTTTCAAGATTTCAAGAAAAATGTATTATACTAGCTATCTCACCTATATTAAATAGCAAAAATTCCTATTTATTCTACTCCAACTTCTTGTTCTCGAAAATAAAGTTTCTAGAGATCTCAAAAGGAGAGATTGTACATCCAAGACATGAAAATGTCTTCAAATGATGGTAATCTATGAACCACGAACTTTGAACTCTAAGAAAGTAGGAGAAAACCCATTGCATGTGGAATTTAATCATGAAAAGATATATTTTGAAATCTGGCAGATTCTTGCATGCATCTCAAATCGGTTTTATCTTTCTCAAAACTCAATGGAATTGGGTAATTCTTTTTCTGGAGGTTAGCCTTATTTGATAGCTTTAAAATGGAGTTAAAATCTTTGAAAAATGATGAGTTTAGACCCCCCAAATGGCTGTCACTCAAAGAGTGTGCAATCTATTTTGGGGGTTGTGTCACTTAAGGTTGTAGGGTATTAATGAGTGCCTCAAACCCATTCAAAATTCTTGATATTTGGGAAAAGTCTGCCTAACTCATTATTTTGGATGATATAAAAAGTTGGACATAAAACGACTTTTGGAAGGTTCCTTTTTACAGTAATTAGTGAGACCAAAAATACCAACAACAAAATTTATATTCTGTCCAAATAGTAGCTTTTATGCAAAAGACCTTATTTTGACATATATAATTTTTGGTCTATTTTTAGAACAAATAATAAAAGTATCAACTTTAATTCATAAAAACTATTGGCATTACATAAGATAAAATTTGGCTTTATCTTTAGCAAGACTCGTTAGGTGATCTAATTATTGGATTTGAACTGTTTAGGAAGGTTAGGGCGGACGTTGAGTGCTTCAAACGTCATCTTCTTGGATATTTATCGTCAGATATGTGAGTTTTCACGGCGCCACTTTTAATGCTCTTATTTATTTAAATTGGGGGAAAAGCATGAAATTATGCAATCTATACTGTTATTTATAAAACTGTTGGACTAAAGAACTATTTAATCAAAGATTGTTATTACCTGGACTAAAGAACTGATTAGTCAAAGATTGTTATTACCTGGACTAAATAACTGTTTAGTCAAAAATTTGTTTATGTCATGAAATATTGAATGTTCTGCACTATGATATAAATGCTAAATTGATGTACTTGGGAGTTTGTTTCCAAATAAAGTCCCCGTCCATAAACGCTACTTGTTAACGCAGGCATGTCCCCAGGCCATGGTAATTGTGGATAGCCGCTATTGTGATGACAGTCCCACCTAGAAAGGGGTGCACATTACCTATGTTTTCTTAGTCTAATCATGTGGAATTTGGACCACTGCTGAATTAGTACTACTACAAACTGTGGGTCCTGAATGAGTGTACGGGCAACTTATGGTCGTTCGTAAAATAATGGGGCATATTGGTCAGGAAAGGCTTAATAGCATCTCAAGTTTTAAAACATCGTGGTAGATTTAGATTTATTAAGTGCAAAATTTATGTATAGGTTTGCAAGAAAAGATTTATGCATTGTAATGTTTTGTGCATATGAGAACCCGTGAACTCACCAACTCTTTGTAGTTGACCTTGTTTTATGTTTCATGCTTTTCAGGAGATAAATAAGAATTGAAGTTTTTGGGAGCATACTTGTGGTGATACCAATTAAGTTTACATTTGAAATTTTTGTAAAGAAGTATTCTATCTCATTTTGGTTATGGAAGTTAAACTTGATTTATTTTTGTAGAACTTGAATGGTGTTATTTATTATCTGCCGCTGTGACTCGCTTACCTGTTACATCTCGTGTTTCCGCTTTAACGCGGTGTGACAGAAGGAAACTCCAAGTGTTATTGCCCAGAGCGGTTATGGAGATGCACTTTCCATCGCATCTCTGGTCAGTTCTGTTGAGCTTCAAAGGTTTTACTTTATTAATCTATAAATGTAAAACAACTCGTCAAAGCCCTCCTTTTACAATAAATCTACTCGCCTATTTATACTAATCGGTTAATAAGAAGATAACTATATCATGCTACTTTCTAGCAAATCTTCTATTAACAGATATGGTTTATCTGTTATATAGATAAGCATTAGTATTAAAATAAACTCGAATTCCAGCTGTTGATTTGTCATCTCCAGCTGTCATTGATGATATGATGATTTCATCCTTATCTTCAAATCTTCATTGTATGCTTGGATGAAGTGCTGGAAAATCTTCTAAGTGTTGATGACCAGAGGATCGATAAGAATGTTCTTTCCATCGCATCCTTGGACTGTCCATCGGTCCTCTGGTTGAATTCTAGACTTAGTCGTTTCTGCCTTGATGTCTTCATTGGTCTTCTGGTTCTTCATCACTTATAGTTTTTCATTACTTTTTACAATATGAATTGTGGGTTTTAACAATCTCCCCCTAAATAATGAAATAACATAGTCTAGTCTAGACACACTTGTGAAGAATAGAAACTAATCTAGTTGAAAAGCATCAAATTCCAAATTTTCATTGGATGATGAAATTTCTTACAATATTTGAATCAAAAAACATCAAGGCAATGTACACAAAAACTTTTAACTCATTACGAGCTACCTGAGTATATTTCTCTAAAGCGTAGGAGCAGTCTTCGATATGCGATGACTGTCGATATCTCGTGAATGAGCTGACTCCCTACTTCCCTCGGCACATGGTTTCTGCCCAGTCTTTCTCTAATACTTTTCTAAAACCATTCAAGTGTATCTGTTGAATACTTGAAGGCTTCAGTCAGTCTGAAGAATTTTTTAACCCCAAACTAATTCTTGTAAACAAGTCCAAGTTCGGGTTGAATCAGAATTGAGGCAGATCATTTCTCCTGAAGGACCTGGAAGTCTTCGTTTGGAGGAGCGCATGATAGTCTTTCAATGCCTAGCCTAAGAGCAATTTCAAAATCACTTTTAGCTCTGTGTTTCACCAGGGATTCCATCGTCTTCACAACCGCTCGGTTTGCCATTCCAAATCTTATGTCATGATCCTGCCTTTGAGCTATGTAAGCGTATAACTCGATCAAGTTGTATGGGTTGAGATTGATGAGGTCATTTTCGTTAAACACGCTAAATGCCCCATGTGCTCTCTCCACGGTAAACTCGATGTATCGGATAGCTCGGTTGGCAAACGTTTTTACTTTCAAGTCTATGATCCTCCTTATCCCGTCATTCGAAAAGACAGTCTGTGGTGCTTGTTTGGTCTGTCTGATGACTCGATGGTGCTTGGGTTTGGGTGGTTTCTGGTGCATAGGTTTCTGTTGCGGTTTGTGGTAGTTGGGGCGATGGTTGGTTTGTTATAGGTTCTAGTTGTGTAGAAATGGTGAAGGATTGAGTTGTGCAAGGCGTTGGTGAAGGGGTTAAGGGTAGGCTTGATGTGGGTGTAGAAGGAAGAGGTTGGTTAAGTTATATTGGTGGTGTGGTAGGTTCTTCATCGGTTGAAGAGCTCAACACGATGGGCTCTTGGATTGCGGCAAAAGGAACTTGTATATTTACATCTTCAGAGGGCAGAGCCTCTGGTTCCCTCGCCTGGGTTCCTTCTAGCGAAGATGGTGGTTGTGGTGATGGTGATGGTGCAGCGGATTCAGTTTCACATGCAGCCGCGGCTTGTGTCTTCCTCTCATGAGGTCCAAGACCTTGATCATTGGGGTCTTGGTCATCATGTCTAGGCCTCTTGTGCAGGCGGCTGCTAGAGCAAGAGACTCTTGTCCTTTTCTTCTTCTGTTTCTTCCTGAAGGTGGCGAGGTATGCCTTTAAGGTTGTTTGCCGTTGACTCGCCTCCATTGTTTGTAGGAGGGAAGTGGTGCGCCGTTGTTCATCGGCCAGGTTCTGGGAGAGAACCATTGTTGGACGAGTGGCCTGGTGAACAAATTTGGCGCTTATCTCATTAAAAGATGAGATCAGTGCTTTTGACAGAGCTCACAAGTCTGCTCGTGTGGCAAACTCTGTCATTGAGGATGAAGTTGGTGGTGGCATGGTGGTTGTGGCTGTGGATGGGGGAATGGGAAGGTTGGTTATTAGATCTCTCACCTTCGCAGTGAAATAGGAGAAGGCTTTATCGAATGATGGGCCTGCAGAGGGAGGTGGGGGTTGAGGAATGGGCTGGGGGATTTGGGCGAGAATAGCAGCGGGGAGTTGGGTGAGGGTGTCTTAGATGGAGGCCAGCTGGTGGGTGAGAGTGGCGAGGGTGGCATCGGTAGTTGTGGTGGATGGTTGTGGTGCTTGTGAGGGACTTGGGGGAGCGTGGTTGATAGGGAGTAAAGGTTGCGGAGGATGGTTTGAAGTTGGGTGATTATGTAGGTAAGGTTCTCATCGGCCTCAGTTACCTAGGCCGTGAGAGTGGCGATGGATTGGATAATGACTTTGTTTCGTTGAGTGGCTAGGGAGGAAGAGGTGTTATGGTGTTGGGTTATGGTTTGTTGGAGCATTTGTAGGCGGGTGGTGTTGGTTTGTGTTTGGGTTTCGAGTTGGGTAAGGTGGCGCTGTAGGATTGCAAGGGATTGTTGGAGGTCAGAGGTAGAGGTGGAGGGTTGGTTTTCTACAATCCCTTGCATGATGAGTTTAAGGTCTTCCAAGGACCGCGTCACAGTATCGACAAAGGCTTGGAACTCAGCCTTTGTGACCAGATCAGCAAGTGGGGTAACCCCTGCAGCAACGGATGCTGCAGGTTGTGCCTCTGCTCCTGAGGCGCCTTCTTGACCTTGTGAGAAGGTGGGTCTTGAAGGACTTCCATCGTGTCCTTGATAGCCCTCGAGAGAGGAGCTATCTCGCGATGTTGCGACATCAGCTTCCTCTTCCTTTGTTTCAGAGGCCGAGTAAGTGAAGCAAATGTGTGTCCCCTTCGATAGATCAAATATCGAAGGGGAGGTGCATGAAGGGAAGATCTCTCTGAACGATCTATGGGTTCAACGTCAGAAGCAACACATGCTTCTGTATGTGTGAAGGGATGTGGCAAGCCCTGAGGCGAAGGGGCTCTTCTCTCTTCATCACCTCTCTGTTGAGAGAGGGGTGATGGTAAACATGGTTCCTCAGCTTGTTTATCTCCAGAGGCCCGAAGAATGGTCTCTGGATAGCTGGCTGGGGTTGGGGTTGGGGTTGGACTTGGTCATCCTGTTTCAATACCCCGTTGGCTTTGATCGCCAGGGGTAGTGGATGTGGTTGCCCTTTGGGAAGTAGGTTGAGCAATTGTATGAGTAAGGTCGGGGGAAGCACGAGTAGCATCATCATCATCTTCATCATCCGATGAAGATGACACTTGTGCTCCTTCGCTTGTAGGGGCACGGCTCTAAATGCTCCGTGGTAGCTGTCCTCGGTTCTTGGGACAACATGGAGCGTTCATAGGTCTGGCGTATCTCTTTTGTCGATGGTATGACATTCAGCATAGCCTGTTGAGAGGACGGTTTATGGTATAACCCTCCTTTGGGAGGGTTGGTTGATGTCCATGCATTTTGTATACGGGCGTGTGTGGTTCTTTGGCTGGTAGGCGATTTTTCCTCATTCCATCCCCGATGAAAAGAGCGATGAAGCACGGAAAGAGAACCGCAGGGAGAGGCTTACCAGCGGCCTGGAGCTTCGACTTCTTGACTACCGCCGAAAGTATTTCGTTGTAGATGAGGAAGGCGTAGTTGAGGTTCAAGTTGAAGTACAGCCCGTACATTATTGTCATGATATTTGTGTTGCCTTGGTCCAAGGAGCCCAATTTGCATGTAAGGGCTCTGTTCAGAAGGGAGAAGAACATATTCCACATCGGTGGAAGGCATTGGCGTTTAAAGTTGGAGACGGTGCGTATGTCACTGTTGTAACCTAGCATTTTAAGGAATCGGAGAATGTCGTCGGTGGTTGGTGGTTCATCAAATTGCGCAATGCCAAGTTCTTTGCATGTTGGAATGCACAGTATCTGGGAAACCTTAGCCCGTGATATTTTAATAGAGCAGATCATATCGTTAGGGGCGTCTATGTCCCCCATGATACCGTGGCTTTCTTCATGAAACTCACAGGTTTGCCAATACTGTTGAACGTACTTTATGGGTACGGCTGTATCGGCAAGGGTGAGAGCAGGAAGAAGAATACTGTGTTTAAAGAACTCAATAATAATGGCAAAACGATCGTCAAATAAAGCGGTTTTGAGTTCGATAGCGTGATTATTTGGCCGCATTGGTAGGAAGATGATGACACGGCTATCGGCTCCTGTCGACTGGATTCTGCTATCATTATTGTTGGATTCATGAGAAGTGGAGGATGCCATTTTTGCAACTTCGAGAAGGTTTGCTGGGTTGGAGGTTTTCAGAGTGTATTTGCAGGTTTAGAGGTTTTGAGAGTGCAGTTGCAGGTTTATGAAAGCGTAAAAGGAAAATGGAGGTCGAAGAAGGAGATATATAGGCGGGCGAATGGAGATGGGTTTGGGTAAAGGGGGGTTTGGAAAAGAAAACGTTTCTTGATTATTAAAATACAATAATCATGAAAAGTTTTGGCGGTTTGTTTCGTGAAGATTTGATTTGAGGAACGTGAGCCGTCTTGATAGTATGTGCATTTAATATAGTAGGACACATGTCAAGACGGGGTAAGGGAGAGGGAAAGGTTAAAAGGGTGTCAGGCGTGTGGTTATGATGACGTGGGAAATTATTTGAATAAAAATTATTCAAAATAATAGCTTCATGAATACGTAACCCAAAAATAATTTGAATTTAAAAATCCCATCTAATTGTAAGATTAATACTAATTACGAAGTTTTCGTCTTCTAAAAACCCATGTTGTATAGTTTTTAGGCACAAAAGTTGCAATTTTGTATAATCTTGAAAAATGAAGTTCAATTAAGATGAGTTTTTTGTATAAAAATTATTGTCATGGAACCAGAGGGGCTCTGGTTGGTCATGACTCACTGGGGAGGAACTAGAGGAGTTTTGGGTGAACATCTATGAAGAAAGTCATTGATGTAATGTTGGATTGTATGATTATAGAAACCTAGGATTGTAAACCAGAGGTTCTAGATAAGCATTGTTAATCCAGTATATAGAACCAGAGGAGTTCTAGTTAGATACGTATGTAGCATTTGGGTGACTAGAGGCTCTGGATAGTAGGACCAGAGACTCTGGATGGAAAATGTCCATGAAGAATATGAGATGTGGAGATGAATATTTTTGCACACCCTCAAAAACTCCCCCCTCAAATTAGAAATGAGTAGGGATTTTGAAATTTTCAAAGACTCCTCCTCAAACAAATAATAAAGAAGAGTTAGGCGTACCAGAGGCTCTGGTCTATACAACCAGAGGCTCTGGTTGTGAAGGATGATTAATGTATGAAAGGTGTCTAAGTGGAAGTATAGAAAGGGTCTTTGAGGCCAGAGGAGTTCTGGTTCCAAGGAGAACAAAGCCAGAGGCTTTAGTATATAGAACCAGAGGTTCTGGTTGTGAAGCAAAGAAAATGGTTAATAGAAAATGGTGAAGTGTATGTGAAAGACATGTGATGGGTGAGCCTTTGAGACCAGAGTAGCTCTGGTTCCAAAGATTGTGAATCCGGAGGCTCTGGTCTTTAGAACCAGAGGCTCTGGTTGTGAAGAGAATACTAGGTAAATATTACTAAGTATTTGCTTTGGACCAGAGGAGTTCTGGTTCAAAGGCGATGGAGGTTGTTTGCCAAAAATTTAATCGAAGTGAATCTAAATAGCCAGAGGCTCTGGTTTAGAGTACTTGAAGTTTATGGCTAATAATTGATATATAACTTATAGGCATAACCATGAGATATGGAGGATCTCTGGTTTGAAGGTAATGATTGCCTTTAAGTGGTGAGATTCAACATACCCATCTTGCTAACTAGAAATAAAAAACATTCTCCACGATAACAAAATGTTTCCACTATATCTCAGAGCGGACCAATCTTCCGTACCGCCCCCTGACTCTCTCCCTAAAAAAAAGCCGTTGGAGAGACCGTTTCTTATTTTGTACCGAAGCTCCCACAGAGATGGCTTTGTGGTCACCTTCTATTCTGCTTGTTGGAAGCTTTTGTAAAGATGTCAGCAAGTTGAATCTCAGTGGGAACAAAATACATTTCTATGTTACCTTTTTCAACATTATCTTTCAGAAAATGGTACCTTACATCGATGTGCTTTGTCTTGGAATGTTGTACTGGGTTTGCAGAGATTGCTATGGCACTCTTGGAGTCACAGAGGATGGGAATTTTTTCTTAGTTGAAACCATAGTCCTTAAGCTGAGTTTTCATCTAGAGAACTTGTGAACAACAACTAGCAGCAGCAACATACTCTGCTTCTGCTGTGGATGTTGAGACACAGTTTTGTTTTGTGGATGTCCAACTTACTAGCTTGTCCCCTAATAGTTGACAACTTCCAGACGTACTCTTTCTATCAAGCTAGCAACCTGTATGATCTGCATCTATATAGGCTATTAGATCAAAGCCAGAGTCCTTTGGATACCAGATACCCAATGAAGGAGTTCCCTTGAGGTACCTAAAGATCCTCTTGACTGCAGATAGATGCGATTCCTTGGGATTTGATTGATATCTTGCACAAAGACAGGTGGCAAACATAATATCAGGTCTACTAGCAGTTAGGTACAGGAGTGATCCAATCATGCCTCTGTAGTTTGTGACATCCACAGATTTGCCTGATGGATCAACAAATAACTTAATTCTTGTAGCCATAGGAGTTCTCATTGATGATGAATTTGAGAGAGAGTATTTCTTCAGAAGGTCAGTCACATAATTCGACTGATTTATGAAAATTCCTTCTGAGGTTTGTTTTATTTGAAGACCAAGGAAGAAACTATGTTCTCCCATCATACTCATCTCAAATTTGCTTTTCATCAATTCTGAGAATTTTTAACAATGTTTTGCATTTGTAGATCCAAATATGATGTCGTCCACATATATTTGAACAAGTAAAATGTTACCTTTATGCTTCTTGAGAAAGAGAGTTGTATCGATGGTACCTTTGTCGAATCCATTATCGATGAGGAAGGTAGATATAGTTTCATACCAGGCTATGGGTGCTTGCTTGAGTCCATAAACAGCTTTATCCTGGAAATATACATAGTCTAGATGTTTTGGATCTTCGAACCCAGGAGGCTACTGCACGTAGACTTCTTCTTGTAGTTTTCTATTGAGGAAGGCAGACTTAACATAAGAGACCATACTTTATTTTGTTCAAACTGAAGTAATTCTTCTTGCATTGTGTTTATCCAGTTTGGGTCTTGTAGAGCTTCATTAATCTTCTTTGGTTCTATCATGCTCAGAAAGTTGGCGAAGAGGCATTCATTTGCAGTAGCGGATCTCGTCTTGACAGCAGAGGTTGGATCACCAATGATTTGGTGATATGGGTGATTTTTTGTCCACTTGGTGTTTTATTAAGGTTCTGAAGCAACAGGATGCAGTTCTTCTTCGATTGATGGAACTGCTTGCTCCCCCTCAACGAGATCATCTCCAGAGTTAGACTTTGGTTCTTGAGTATGATTTGAAGGCATAGGAGAAGTAGATGATGTGGCATGAGCTTCTGTAAGAGAAGTACCTACAGCATTGGAATTTGCATGATCTACATCGCTTCTGGATATTGATTTTGCATTTGATTCATGTCCAGAAACTACTTCTTCGTCGAAGATGTTTTCAAATAATTGAGCTAACTCTGATTCACTGGGCTTACTAAGTGATGAATCAGATGCTCTTCTTTGAGGTCCGAGTTCTGAACTGTTGTGTCTAGAAGTCATTGGGGTAGACTCATCGAAGGACACATTGATGCTTTCATTAACAATTCGAGTCCTTTTGATGTAGACTCTGTAGGCTTTGGCGTTTGAGAATAACCCAGAAAGATTCCCTCATCAGCTTTCTTGTCGAACTTGCCAAGATATTCTCTATCGTTGTGTACAAAGCATTTGTACCCAAAGACATGAAAATATTCGACGTTTGGTCTCCTTTGGTTGATGAGCTCATATGGGGTTTTCTGGTGTCTCTTGTTGATGATTGATCGATTTTGGGTGAAGCAKGCCGTGGAAATAGCTTCAGCCCAGAATGTGATTGGTAACTCCGATGAAGCAAGCATAGTCCTTGCTGCTTCCACAAGAGTTCGATTTCGTCGTTCTACTACTCCATTTTGCTGTGGAGTTCTTGCTGATGAAAAGTTTTGAGTAATGACTTCACTAAAGAGATAGTCATCAATTTTGACATTTTTGAATTCAGTTCCATTATCGATATGAACCTTTACCAACTTTTGTTGTAAAAGGTCTTGTAGCCTTTTTATCACTCCAATGAGTAGGTCTGGAACATCTGATTTTTTCTTTACGAATTCAACCCAAGTGTATCTGGAGTATTCATCGACCAATACCAGCATATACTTCTTTCCAGAGAGGCTTTGAGTGGATATTGGCCCATAGAGGTCTATGTGAATCATATCCAAGGGCTTGGTGCAGGAGGTCTCTGACTTAGTTTTATGTGAGGCCCTTTTTAGTTTTCCCAACTCACATGCTGAGAAGAGATGATCTTTTTCGAATTTAAGAGCAGGAATTCCCTTGACCAAATTCTGTGTGGCTAGTTTTCTTAGTGCATCAAAGTTGAGGTGTGAGAATTTTTGATGCCATAGCCAATTTTCATCGCTCTTATGAGACACAAGACAAAGAGTGTCCTGTCCCATAGAGGACTCAAAATCTAGTAGATAAAGATTTCCTTTTCTCTTTGCTTTGATGATTGTATTACTGGGCTTTGTTTCTATGATGCAGAGGCCTTTACGAAACTTGACTTCAAGACCCTTGTCGCAGAATTGACTTATGCTTAATAGATTGTGCTTTAATCCTTCGACATAAGCCACTTTGCTGATTGAGATATTGCCTTCGATGAGAGTGTCATATCCCTTGATTATACCCTTGCTGTTATCTCCAAAAGTCACAGAGCCTCCAGATTTTT
>NW_020201366.1:20080-32803 GCF_001531365.2 Cynara cardunculus var. scolymus
TTGGGTTTATTTGGATTTCCCTTGCCCTTGGATTTGGGTTTTTTCACGTTTTCATTGGGTCCTACTTTATATCGATAAACATGTTGTGTGAAGGGAYAGTGATGTGTCAACATGTGATTCCTTAGGTTTTGTAAAAGAGTTAGACATTGACAAAAATGATGCTTTGGTTGTGTTTGTCTAACATTCTTTTTATTCAATGAAAATAAAGAAGTAAATCTAGGTGTAAATCCTGTCCTAGCATCGGTTGTTTTTACAAACTTCCTATCTAGTTCGGATTTTTTATTTGAAGAAGGCTTGGGCTTTACTTCTTTTCTTCTGAGGAAGTTTGGCTTTTCTTCAGCTGGATGGAAAGAAGAGTTGTGATTAATTTTATCAGAGGTAAACCGCTTTTGTTTTTGCTCACGGGTAAACTTGATGAACCTAAATGGAGTACTAGAGCCTTTTGAGTTGTCTTTGGCAGATTTAACATCTTTTACTTTTCCCTTTCCTTTGTCTGAAGATTTCATTGATGAAAGAATACCAGATTTCATTGAGGACTTAAAATTTTTAGGTTTCTTATTCTCAATGGTGATTCACAACTTAACTCTTCTTCAGATTCAGAATCGAGAAAATCTCTTGTTGATTTCTCAAAATCGAAATTAACTTGGATTAGAGCAGAAGATGTGGGTTCAGAGGTTGATGCTTCAGAGGGATCTTCTTGAGGTTTCATCGAATTCAAAATCGATGAATATTCAATTTTACTTGGGTGATTCATCGATTCATCAGTTGATGATTCTCTTTTTCATCAACCGTACTTACTGATGGAATAGAGTTGACAAGCAGAGATACTTGTTTTACAATAGGGTTTTCAACAATCTCTGGTTTAGAAATGTCATTTCTTTCATCAGAATTCTTACATGTACTTTTCTCATATACCACATTTTCAAAATCCTATCTTCAAACGACAGTTTTTCCATCGACTTTAACTCTTTTGAAATTTGCTTTTGTTTTTGGAGTAAAGTCGGGTTTTTGAATGCATCCATGTTTGAAAGTGGATTCAAGGGTGGATTTCTTTGATTCGATGAATGAATCTAATTCATTGAATCCGATCCCTTGAGTATCCTTTTGACCGTTTAATTTTTCAAAAAATTCTTGGGCATCTTTATACTTTTTCATCAGAAGTTCATTGGTTTGAAGCTTCTGATGAAGAATTTCCCGGTCCTTTTGGAAATTGTTATACCCAGATCTGACAGTAGAACGATTTACACTAGAAATTTGTAAGAGAAAGTAAACAAGAAGATTAAACAGAGAAACAGCGGCTGCTTTTCTTTATTGAAATAGAAATTATAAACTCTCAAGAAACCCTAATCGACTCTCATATAATTTTGAATCTATCTATTACAAAGAGAATTCTCTTTATGCTCTCGTGTATTTATTTCACTATCTGAAACACTCTATTTATAGGCAGTAACCCACGAAACCTGGATAAGTTTGACGCTATCCAGAACAGGAATAGCCTTATCCAGAATAAGGAATCTGAAGATAGTCATCTAAAAGATAACAGAGGACGGCACAGCCAGAGAGTCACTTGTCAAAAACAACATGATCAAAGACTACAGAGCTTCTGTGGTAACCAGAGCCTCTGCAAGGCTCTGTAAGGACCAGAGTTCTTGGACTCTAAGTCCCTTGGACCAGAGCCCCTCTGTGAAGACCAGAGCTTCTGTGAGTGCTCACAGAGCCTCTGTTGTTTTTGAAAGAGGCTCTGGTCTTCGTGACTCTTTAGCACAGAGGCTAGTCTTCTAGACTTTAGACGTTTTGGCGCATAAACTTCTTCAATTCATCTTCTAGGCCCCGATTGCTTAATAAAACTTTTTCAAGGTTATCATTAGCTTCAGAATAAAGCTAACAGAAGAAATCTTTAAGAGCAACTGAGTTTAGTCTCTCTGCCTCAGATTCCTTTAAGGCTTTGTTTTCTTTTCTAGGTCCTTAGTTATCCGCTTGTTCAATTCCAGAAGTTTATCTTCTTCTGATTTCATAACGGTACTTATGCGAGTCTTTTCCTTTGCTAGTTCAGCCTTTTCTTCGGTCAGAAGGTCAGTCTCCCTTTTGTAGAAACTTGCTTCTTTTTCCACTTTTAATCTTTCAAAAATTTTCAAAACTTAATTTTTCTTTTAATTTCAAGAAATCTTCTGAAAGTTTGATTACCCTTAACTCTAGTTCTGATGGAACAGAGTTGGTTTCATTTGAGAAAGACTCGCATACCTGGTCATCAGAGTTGGAGGAGGATTCTGTATTGGATGTGGTCATTAGACAGATGAGCGTTTTATCTTCATCGTCTGATGAAGAGTCGGACACCCAATTTTCTTCTTCGGCCATCAAGCTTCGCTCTTTAGAATGATACTTGTATTTATTCTTATAGTAGTCAGCATCCTTGATCAATCGTCCTTTGCATTCCTTGGAAAAATGACAAAGTTTTCCGCATCTGAAGCATCGAAGGTCATTTTTCCTTCTTTCCTTGTCCTCTCTCCTTTCCTCTTTTCTTTCTTCTTTTATTTCTTCTCTTCTATCTTCCCGTTCTTCTCTTCCATCTCTTCTTTCATCCCTTTGATGCAATTTGGATGGCTTTCTATGATAGGATGACTAGTACCTTTCCCTTTTGAACTCTTTTCGCTCGTAGGGTTTTCTGATGAACTTCTTTTGGAACTGTTTTGTAATCAAGGCCAACGATTTGGCGAAAGCTTTAATCTCATCATCTGATTCAGAAGTTTTCTCTTCAGATTCCGATTCTACCACCAATGCTTTCTCTTGATTTTTCTTTTTCCTCGGTAGCAAGAGCAAGAGGACCACCGATGGATACCTTTTTCTTCATAATGTCGCTTTCTTGCATTGCAATAGTTCCATACAGATCATGAAGAGACCAGCCATCGAGGTCCTGGTTTGCTTGTAGGGACATAGATAGCTGAGTCTATTCATCGCCTAGACTTTTTAGGAATAAAACATTGTTTTCTTCCTTAGTTATGATGATATCGTTTCTACGACATTGATTTATTAATGTGTTGAAGCGATCGTAAGTCTTTTGTATGGGTTCATCAGGGAGGGCCTTGAAATTAGTGTATTCATTGAGACATTGTGCTCTACGATTTTTTTTTTGTTTTTGCTCCTCCTTCAAGTTGGCTTGCCAGTTCATCCCATAGTTCCTTGGTTGTGGAACATGTATCGAGGGATTGGAAGATTTCATTGGGTAGCGCCATGATTATCAATCTTTTRGCYTTTTTGTCAGTTTCGACTCTTTCTCTATCATCTTCATCCCAATTCCTTTCATCTTTGGGCATGTAGTAGGCGGGAATTTCAGTTGTGGTATTTGTTCCATGAACTCTTGGCACTATAGTTTGTGGAATGTAGGGACCCTCCTGTATAGATCGTAGGAGATTTTTATCCATTCCTTCCAGAAAGTTCACCATTCTGATCTTCCATTGTGGATATTCCTCTCGTTGAAGAGTTGGAKGCTTTATGAGGGAGCCAACATTATAAGCAGAATTCCAGTTGGCCATTGAGAATGTTGAAGAATAAGAAGTAATTTTTGACGAAAAGGAAGATCAAAAATTGAGAGATTTTTGAATGATCGTTTTTTATTGGGAAATCAATCAATAGGCTCTGATACCAATTGTTGATCCCAGATCTCTCAATAACACTAACAATCTAGTTAAGAATAACCAAATTATAGTGATTTAACGAAGAAAGTTATGAAGACTCGAGAATAAAAATAAGAATATTTATGAACAGTCTTGAGCTTCAAAGGTTTTACTTTATAAATCTAGAAATGTAAAACAACTCGTCAAAGCCCTCTTTTTACAATAAATCTACTCGCCTATTTATACTAATCGGTTAATAAGAAGATAACTATATCATGCTACTTTCTAGCAAATCTTCTATTAACAGATATGGTTTATCTGTTATATAGATTAGCATTAGTATTAAGATAAACTCGTATTCCAGCTGTTGATTTGTCATCTCCAGCTGTCATTCATGATATGATGATTTCATCCTTATCTTCAAATCTTCATTGCATGCTTGGATGAAGTACTGGAAAATCTTCTAAGTGTTGATGACCAGAGGATCGATGAGAATGTTCTTTCCATCGCATCCTTGGACTGTCCATCGGTCCTCTAGTTGAATTCCAGACTTAGTCGTTTCTGCCTTGATGTCTTTATCGGTCTTCTGGTTCTTCATCACTTATTGTTTTTCATTACTTGTTACATTATGAATTGTGGGGTTTAACAAGTTCATCGACCTTCTGGTTGTTCTTCAGACTTATTTATTTTTCGTTGAAGTCTTCCATCGACCTTCTGGTTCTTCATCACTTGTTTGTCTTCATTACTTAATACATAATACTTATGGGGTCTAACAATCTCCACCTAAGTAATGAAAGAACAAACATTAACTATTCTAGGAACATTCAAAGTATAAATGAAGAACATAGGCTATTCTAAAGAAAAGCATATTTTGCCAAATTTTTCATTAGAAGAAATGATGAATTCTTACATTGATGAAATAGAAATTACAAGACATAAAAAAAATAAGACTACATTTAGGGTCTCCCCTGTGATATTTCCCAAAAACGCATGAGTAGTGCTTTGTACTCGATGACTATAGATATCTCATGTATCAGTCTCTGTCCATCGTCAATCGGCACGTGAGATCTGCCCAATCTGTCTCTGATGGCTTTCTGAAACCATTTAATTGTTTCATTTGAATACTTAAATGCCTCAGTCAACCTAAAGAATTTTTTCGTTCAAAACTCATTTTTATATACCAGACCCAGTTCTGGTTGAGTAAGGACAGAAGTAGATCTCTTCTCCTGCAGGCCAGGGAAGTCTTCATCAAGTGGAGTGCAGGATAGTCTGTCGATGCCAAGCCGAAGAGCAATCTCGAAGTCACTCTTGGCTTGATGCTTCACCAAGTTCTCCATTGTCTGCACGATCGCTCTATTCGCCATCCCAAATCGTATGCCCTGATCCTGTTGCTGAGTCATGTATGCGTATAGCTCGATCAAGTCATAGGGATTGAGATTGATCAAGTCATTGTCATTAAAGACGACGACCTGACCATGTGCTCGCTCCACTATGTACTCGATGTACTTTATGGCTCGGATGGCGAAGGTCATCATTTTGATGTCCATGACCAACCTAATTCCATCGTTTGAGAAGACAGCCAGTGGTGGTTGGGTGGTCTGTCTCACAAACCTATGGTGTAGGAGGTTCATGGATTCTTGTGAAAGGATTGGAGGATTGATAGTTAGCCCTTCATCGCGATCATGGTACAGATATTGATGGATGTTCTCCATCTTGACTGGCTCCCTCGACGGCACTTCTGGACGTCTCCTGAGTGACTCCATGTTTGCGATGATTTAATCGACGACCCCTTGAGGAGGATGCCTCGATGAAGAAGGAACATCCGCTTGCACCTGGGTTTGTTGGGCTGTGGGTTGTGTTTGTACTAATGCTTGAGAGAGGGTTGGTAATGGAAAGGTTTGAGTTGGCTCTGGTTCAGTGGTTGCAGGTGGGGTGATTTCTGGTTCAAGAGGTTGTGTTTGGGTGGTCTCTGGTTCATCGGTTTGAGTTTGGGTTGGAGGTTGTTGTGGTGATGAAGGTTAGTGATTGTAGGTTGAGGTTGTATGGGTATAAAGATGAAGGGTTCTGTGGTGCGTGGTGTTGGTGAGGGGATTAATGGTAGATTTGGAGTTGGTGATGGGGTGAAGGGTAGGTTGGTTGTTGGTGGTGTGGATGGCTCTTCATCGGTCGATGAACTCAACTTGATGGGTTCTTGAGGAGTGACGAAGGGAACATGTATATTATGTACATCATCAGAGGGCTGAGCCTCTGGTTCCCTCGCTTGGGTTCTGGGAAGGGTTGGTTTTGTGTTTGAGGTGAGGGTGGTGGTGCAGCGGGTTCCATCGGTTGTGATATGGTGGCCTGATTCTCCCCCTCATGAGGACCTAGACCATGATCATCGGGGTCTGGATCCTCATGTCTTTGCCTTTTGAGGGGCCATTTTGATGAGCAGGAGGCCCTGCTCCTGTTTTTCTTCCATAGCCAGATGTGATCGGCTAATGTGCGCACTCGATCCCTGTTGCACCGTAGTTCCATGGAGCGAAGAAGAGAGTTCATTCGATCTTGCTATTATAAGAGACTCTTCTTCAACGCATTTGTGGGCTCAACCGACCTGCCAGCAAACTTTGCACTTATCTCATTAAATGATGAGATAAGTGCCTTTGACAGAGCCTTGAGATCGGCTCTGGTGGCAAACTCCGTGCTCGATGATGAAGCGGGTGGGGGCACGGAGGTGGAAGTGGATATGGATGGAGGAATGGAAAGGTTGGCTATGATTTTTTTCACCTCTGCAGTGAAGGAAGTAAATGCTTCATCGAAGGATGGAGCTGTAGAGGGGGTGGAGGAGTAGGTTGTTGGGGTATTTGGGCTATTATAGTAGCTGGGAGGGAGGAGAGGGTGTTTTGGATAGTGGTCATTTGGGATGAGAGAGATGCTAATGTTTCATCGATTGATGAAGTTGGGGTGGGGTAGGTTATGGGATTTGGGATATAATGGTAGCTAGAAGGGTGTTAAGGGTTTGGAAGATGGTGTTTATTTGAGTGGTGATTGAGGCTAAGGTCTCATCGATCGCAGTTGCCTGGGCCGTGAGGGTGGTGATGGAGTGAATGATGAGTTGGTTTCTTTGGGTGGCAAAGGCAGAAGAGGTGTTATGGTGTTGGGCGACTGTTTGTTGTAGCATTTGGAGATGGGTTGTGTTGTCTCGGGTTTGGGTTTCAAGGGTTGCAAGGGACTATCGAAGGGGGTGAGGTCGATGGATAGTGGGTTATTGACAATCCCTTGTATGATGAGTTTTAGGTCCTCCAAGGACCGCTGGATCGAGTCTACAAAGGCTTGGAACTCAGCCTTTGTGACCAGATCAGCCACATTGGTAACCCCTGCAGCAACGAATGCTGCAGGTTGAGCCTCAGCTCTAGAGGTGCCTTCATTGCCTTGTGAAAATATAGGTCATGAAGGACTTCCATGTTCAATACCCCTTCGGCATTGATCGCTAGGGGTAGTGGTGATGGTTGCCCTTTGGGTAGTGGGGGTGGGTATTGTATGTAAAGGGCCGGGGGATGCACGAGGAGTGTCATCATCATCATCTTCATCATCTGATGAAGACGACTCCTGTGCTCCCTCGTTGGTGTCTGGTGACGGCTCTAAGTCTATGGGGTAGATGCCCTCGATTCTTGGGACACCAAGAAGCGTTCATAGGTCCGCCTAATCTCAAACGTCTCTGGTATGACGCTGAGCATGGCACGGGAGACTGTCCTCTCCGTGGAGTAACCTTCCTTGGAGATAATTGGTCGATGACCATTCATTAGAAACTACAGAGTGAATGGTTCATCGGCCGGTAGATTGTGTCTTCTCATTGCATCTTTGATGAAGAGAGCGAGGAACCGTGGGAAGAGAACGGATGTCAATGGTTTTCCTGCGGCCTTGAGCTTGCACTTCTTGATTACCGCTGCATGGATCTCGTTGTAGATGGGAAAAGCGTAGTCCAGCGGTAGGTTGAAGAAGAGGTTGTACATGATAGTCATTATAATGATGTTGCCCTGATCCATCGATCCCAGTTTGCAGGTCAGGGCTCTGTTCAATATGGAAAAGAACATACTCCACATTGGAGGGAGGAATTGCCTTTTGAAATCAGAGGCATTGCATAGGTCACGATTTTAACCTAACATTCGGATGAAGCGGAGGATGTCGGAGCTCGTGGGTGGCTCGGCGTAGTGGTCAATGCCAACTTCTTGGCGTGTGGGAATGCAAAGGACTCTTGAGACCTTTGCTCGTGAGATCTTGATGGTAGACCATGTCGTTTGGGGCGTCGATATCTCCCATGATTCCACGGTTGTCTGAGATAAACTCGCAGGTCTGCTAGTATTGTTGAACGTACTTGAGAGGTACGCCATTGTCTGTTAAATTTAATGCCGGTTGGAGGGCACAGTTCTGAAAAAACTCTATCATGATAGCAAACCTGTCTTCAAACAGGTTGGTTCGAAGGTCGATCGCGTGGTTGTTTGGTTTTATAGGGAGGAACACCAGTGCACGGCTGTCAGCGCTGGTTGATTGCACATGGCTGTCGTTGTTGTTTGATTCGTGTGAGGCGAAAGATGCCATTGTAGTTTGAGGTTGCAGGTTTTGCGTTAGTTCATCTTAAGCTTTTTGCAGGTTCAGGAAGCGTAAAGAAGAAATGGTTTGGGGAAGATGGGTATTTATAGGTGGAGGAGGGGAACAGGCATTTGAGAAAAATAATATTAAAATGGTAATCATGATTGTGGGAGATGTTTGGCAAAAAGTTGATTTGGTGGGGATCGTGGACCGTCTTGACGGTACTGTGCCATTAATGTGGGAGGACACGTGTTGTCATGGGGAGGGTGGATGGGTAATGTGATGAGGTTTATGGGGAACAACCTGTAAATGTGGCAGGCTTTTCTGTAAGATGACGTTTGGATTATTTGGTGTAACTAAAAATTATTTCAAATAGTATTTCTTGAAATATTAATCCAACAACAATTTATATTTAAAATTTCATCTAATTGTAAGATTAATACTAATTACGAAGTTTTGGTCTTCTAAAAACCCATGAAGTATATAGTTTTTAGTCATAAAAGCTGTAATTTTGTATAATCTTTAAAGAGTTTGCAATTAAGATGGGTTTTTGGATGAAAATTATTTTGTCATGGAACCAGAGGAGCTCTGGTTGGTCATGACTCATTGTATGGGAAACCAGAGGTCTCTGGTTGAGAGTGATGAAGAAGTTTATCGATGGAATGTTGGGTTGTATGAATAATAAGCCTTGGTTAGACAAACCAGAGGCTTTGTTTAAACATGGGCAACCCATTGTGTAGGACTAGAGGTCTCTGGTTGAATACACATGGTTGATTCAACTCTTGAATATAGCATTTTGGTGTCCAGAGGCTCTGGATAGTGGAACCAGAGACTCTGGATGGAAAATGCATATTTATGCAATGAAAAGCTCTTCATGATGAATGAAAAGCTCTTTATGATGAATGAAAAGCTCTTTATGATGAATGAAAAGCTCCCCCTAAAATGATGCATGGGGAGAAGATTTTGAGTTTAAAACTCCCCCTTAAACCAATAGGTAGGTTCATTTTGATGACTAGAGGCTCTTGTCAATACAACTAGAGGCTCTGGTTGTGAAGGATGATGAAAGTGATATGAAATGTGGCAAAGTATGATAATAGATATGAAAGAGAGTGGGTCTTTGAGACCAGAGGGCTCTAGTTCCAAAGACAACAAATCCAGAGGCTCTGGTCTTTAGAACTAGAGGCTCTGGTTGTACAGGTGATGAAAAAATAGTTATGAAAGAATGGTGAAGTATATGCAAAATGGTATGAAAAGATGGAGCCTTTGAGACTAGAGGGCTCTTGTTGCAAAGGCGATGCAAAGAAATATGAAAAATTGGTTAAGTGCATGTATGTGGGTGATGAATGGATGTGCCTTTGAGACCAGAAGGCTCTGATTCCAAAGGCTTTGAATCCAGAGGCTCTGGTCTTTAGAACCAAAGGCTCTGGTTGAGAAAAGAGTACTTAGTGAAAAAGTTCAGAAAGTATTGGCTTAGGACTAGAGGTCTCTGGTTCCAAAGGTTGATGGAAGATGACGTGATTATATGCATGAATGATCAATGAAGTCCAAGTTTGAGACCAAAGAGGCTCTGGTCTCAAAGAATTGGAATCCAGAGGCTCTGGTCTATACAAGCAGAGGCTCTGGTTTGGAGGGGAATACTTGGTGAAAAACTACCAAGTATTAGCTTTGGACCAGAGGTCTCTGGTTCCAAAGGCGATGAAATTTTTTGCCAAAAATTAATTAAGTGTTTCTAAATGGCCAGAGGCTCTGGTCTTTACAACTAGAGGCTCTGGTTTAGAGTACTTACAGTTTATGGCCAATATATTATATATCACGTATAGGCATAACCATGACATACTGAGGATCTCTGGTTTCAAACTTATGATTGCCTTTAAGTGGTGAGATTCAGCATACCCATCTTGCTAACTAGGAATAAAAATCTTTTCTCATCAAGAGCTTTTGTGAAAATGTCAGCAAGTTGAATCTCAATCGGAACAAAGTACATCTCTATATTACCTTTTTCAATATTGTCTTTCAGAAAGTGGTACCTTACATCGATGTGCTTGGTCTTGGAATGTTGTACAGGATTTACAGAGATACCTATTGCACTTTTGGAGTCACAAAGGATTGGTATCTTTTCATATTGAAAGCCATAGTCCTTAAGCTGAGTCTTCATCCAGAGAACTTGTGAACAACAACTAGCAGTAGCAACAAATTATATTTCTGCTGTAGAGGTTGAGACACAATTCTGTTTTATGGATGTCCAACTTACCAGCTTGTCCCCCAAGAGTTGACAGCTTCCAGACGTACTCTTTCTATCAAGCTTTCACGCTGCATTGTCTGCATCTGTATAGGCTATCAGATCAAAGCCAGAGTTCTTAGGATACCAGAGACCCAATGAAGGGGTTCCCTTAAGGTATCTAAAGATCCTGTTGACTGCAGAGAGATCAGATTCTTTAGGATTGGATTGATACCTTGCACAAAGACATGTAGCAAACATAATATATGGTCTACTAGCAGTAAGATACATGAGTGATCCAATCTTGCCTCTGTAGGTTGTTATATCCACAGATTTGCCTAATGGATGAGCAAATAACTTAGCTCCTGTAGACATAGGTGTTCTCATTAATGATGAATTTGAGAGAGAGTATTTCTTCAGAAGGTCAGTCACATACTTAAACTGATTGATGAAAATCCCTTCTGAAGTTTTTTTACTTGAAGTCCAAGGAAGAAACTAAGTTCTGCCATCATACTCATTTCAAATTTGCTTTTCATCAGCTCTGAGAATTTTTTGCAATGTTTCGCATTTGTAGAGCCAAATATGATGTCGTCCACATATATTTGTAGAAGGAGTATGTCACCTTTGTGCTTATTGAGAAAGAGGGTTGTATCGATTGTACGTTTTTGGAAGCCATTGTTGAGGAGAAAGGTGGATAGAGTTTCATACCAGGCCCTAGGTGCTTTGCTTCAGCCCATAGAGGGCTTTGTCTAGAAAGTAGACAAACTCTGGATGTTTTGGATCTTCAAACCCAGGGGGCTGCTGCACGTAAACTTCTTCTTGAAGTTCGCCATTGAGGAAGGCAGACTTGACATCCATCTGATAGACCTTAAAGCCTTTGTGAGCTGCATAGGCTAGGAATATCCTGATGGCTTCAAGTCTTGTGACGGGAGCAAATGTCTCATCGTAGTCAATCCCTTCTTCCTAGCAGTAGCCCTTCGAAACAACTCTGGCCTTGTTCCTTATTACTATGCCATCTTCGTCCTTCTTGTTTCGGAAGACCCATTTGGTTCATATGGTCGTCTTCTCTTTGGGTAGAGGCATAAGGGACCATACCTTGTTTCTCTCAAACTGGAGTAGTTCTTCTTGCATTACGTCTATCCAGTTTGGATCTTGTAGGGCTTCAGAAATTTCCTTTGGTTCTATCATGCTAAGAAAGTTGGCGAAGAGGCATTCATTTGCTGTTGCTGATCTCGTCTTTACACCAGATGTTGGATCACCAATGATTTGGTGATGTGGGTGGTCTTTCGTCCACTTGGTGCTTGTCTGGGGTTCTGGAGCAACAGGATGCAGTTCTTCATTGACTGATGGAACTGCTTGCTCCTCCTCGAAGAGATCATCTCCAGAGTTAGACTCTGGTTCTTGTTCTTGATCTGAAGACACAAAAGAATTAGAAGGTGAAGTAACATGAGTTTCAGTAAGAGTTCTACCTTTAGAATTGGAGACTTCATGTTCTTCATCAGTTATGGAAGTGGATTTTGCAGTAGGTGTATCCAGAGATTACTTCTTCTTCGAAGATGTCTTCAAATAATTGAGCTAACTCTGATTCATTAGGTTTGCCATGTGATGAATCAGATGCTCTTTTTTGAAGTCCGAGCCCTGAACTGTTGTGTTCAGAAGTCATTGGTGTGAAGTCATCAAAGGACACATTGATGCTTTCTATGATAATTTTTGTCCATCAAAGGACACATTGATGTTTTCTATGATAATTTTTGTCCCTTTGATGTAGACTCTGTAGCCTTTTGCGGTTTCAGAGTATCCCAGAAAGATCCCTTTATCAACTTTCTTGTCGTACTTGCCAAGATATTCCATATCATTGAGTACAAAGCGTTTTGTCACACCCCGCTAAAGCGGAAACACGGGATGCTAACAGACAAGCGCGTCATAGCAACAGTTTATAAATAACACCATTTCAAGATGTTTTAAAAACAAAACGATTTATCGACATAACGAAAGTTAGAATAATACACAACGTTCATAATTACATCAAAAACATGACTTAATCGATCTTGGCCCAGGTATGCTCCCTTAAAAACCAATCACTTACTCAGAACCTGAAAAGCATGGAATAAAAACAAGGTCAACTACAAATAGTTGGTGAGCTCATGGGTTTTTCACATGCACAAAGACATTTCAATGCATAAACCAAGTAATAGCAAACTTATGCGAATWMTTWGCACTTAATAAATGTAAATCCCTCGCGATGTAACACTTGAGACGCTACTGAGCCTTACCTGACCAATATGCCCCATTAATTTTCGAACAACCAGAAGTAGCCCGTTAACTACT
>NW_020201366.1:32913-35028 GCF_001531365.2 Cynara cardunculus var. scolymus
GAAAACATAGGTAATTGTGCACCCCTTTCTGGGTGGGACTGTCAATACAATAGCGGCTATCCACAATACCCGGCCCGGGAATGTACCCGAGTTAACAAGTAGCGTGTACGGACGGGGACTTTTATTTGGAAACATATACTCTCAAGCGCATCAATTTAGCATTTATCCAAAGTGCAGAAATAGTTTTCAAAACCAAACGTAATGAACCCGACTAAGCAGTTCCTTAGGCCAAGAGGTTCCAAGTAAAACTTGACTAAGCAGTTCCTTAGCCCAAGATATCTCAATTAAAGCATCGACTAAACATTTCTTTACTCACAAGTATCATAAAACGTAACATGCAAAGTTTGCTCAATATCATGCTTTTCCCCCATAAAACATATAAAAAGCATTAAAAGTGGGGCCGTGAGAACTCACAAGTTTGGCGAATATCCGAATGATTCCTTATGGACTTGCTATGCTTACTCGAACCTCCTGACAGACCAACCAGCGCTATCTTAACTTAATCCTTGACTTAGGTAGGGCAAAGTTGGATCCAATGCAAAGCCATCAAGTATTTTCATAAATTAAAGCCGCTTTAATTATTTATTAAATAAGAACCTTCCAAAATCCAAGTAATGACATCATTAAATGTCATCCTAAAACAAATGATGGCAACCGCCAATTACCAAAACCAAGAGATTTTGAGTGGGTTTAACACTCTTTTCAAGAATAATCCATAATTCTTGAGCCACACGCCTTCATCAACGATTGCATGTAGGCTCAATATTTCCAAGAATTAAAAGATTTTAACACAAAAACCATCATCTTTGAATAACTTCCAGAAAACAAAATAATCCCGATTCCAACAAGTTTTCACAGGAATAAATCCGAAAAGAGTTGCATGCAAGACCTATCATTCGAAAATGTGATCAGACCTCACATGCAAGAGATTTTTCCTTCATTCTTGGAGATTTAAATAACTTGGGTCACAGATTATCATCCCCAACGAAATCACATGTGGGTCTTTGATGAATAATCTCTCCTCTTTAAATCCCGCAAATAGCCAAAAGCCGAATAGAGAGAAAGATA
The DNA here is from genome assembly GCF_001531365.2 of Cynara cardunculus var. scolymus. NCBI lineage: Eukaryota > Viridiplantae > Streptophyta > Magnoliopsida > Asterales > Asteraceae > Cynara > Cynara cardunculus. Next base: position 33,982 of record NW_020201366.1, read on the forward strand.
AAGATTTTCAGACTTTTAAAAGATAATAGAACAGCTTTAAAACATACCTTTTCTTGATGAGAGACACGAGCAGGTCTTTAAGAACAGCAAAAGTCCTTAAGTTTTGCTTGAAGATGGAATCGGTTGGAAAGAAATAGATGAAATGGCTGGTAGTTTGAAAAGTGAAGGACTTTCAAATGGGAAGGGGGTATTTATCTGGATTCCATGAAAAGAATGGGCTGACCTATAAAGGTCCAAGCCCAAAAGACTTTTTAAATAAAAAAAAATACAACAAAATATTTTGACAAAAGATTTAAAACACCACTCTTTAAATTAATTGGMAAATAAATATAAAATGGGACTTTGGAACTTTTAAATTTGGGAAAAGGACGGAGCTTAAAAAAATCAACTTTATTTTACGTGAAAATACTTCAAGACTAATTCGCATTGCATAAACTAGCTTTGTTAGCTACCCGTCGAGGCGTGATCTAACGAACTAATCGTGGGAATTAAGCAAGATGATCTCTACTCATCGAAGCTAAATCCTAGAAAGACTTAGTTTTCAATAAAGATCCTGATATAAGGTATTAACCCGAAATCTCAAAATGCAGGATTGTCACACATTTGCACCCGAAGACATGGAATTACTTGACATTTGGTCTTCTCTGATTGATGAGCTCATAGGGTGTCTTCTGGTGCCTCTTGTTAATGATGGACCGATTTTGGGTGAAGCATGCGGTAGATGTTGCTTCAGCCCAGAAGGTGATGGGTAACTCTGATGAAGCAAGCATGGTCCTTGTTGCTTCCACAAGGGTTCTATTCCTTCGTTCTACCATTCCATTCTGTTGTGGGGTTCTGGTTGCTAAAAAGTTTTGTGTGATGCCTTCATTGATGTGGTATTCATCGATTTTGGCATTTTTGAATTAAGTTCCATTGTCGCTTCTAACTTTAATGAATTTTCGTTGTAGAAGGACTTGGAGTCTTTTCATCACCCCAATGAGTAGGCCAGGAACTTCTGATTTCTTCTTCACAAACTCAACCCAGGTGTATCTGGAGTATTCATCAACG
>NW_020201366.1:35143-36481 GCF_001531365.2 Cynara cardunculus var. scolymus
AATCGTGGGAATTAAGCAAGATGATCTCTACTCATCGAAGCTAAATCCTAGAAAGACTTAGTTTTCAATAAAGATCCTGATATAAGGTATTAACCTGAAATCTCAAAATGCAGGATTGTCACAGTCTCCCCAAGCCAGAAAAATTTCGTCCCGAAATTTAATCGTCGAATTCAAATCATGGTTGGCTGTGAGAACAAGTGGGGATATTTGCTTTTCATGAAGTCTTCCCTTTCCCAAGTGTACTCCGGTCCATACTTTGAGTTCCAATGAACTTTTACTATAGGGATCCTGCTACGCCTCAACTGCTTAACTTCTCTATCCAAGATCTCTATGGGTTTTTCAACAAAGTGAAGTTGATCGATAACCTGCACATCTTCTAGTGGCATTGCTTGAGTTTCATCTGATAGGCATCTTTTGAGATTCGATACATGGAATGTATCATGTATAGTGCTTAATTCTGAGGGCAAATCTAGCTTATAAGCCACTGGTCCAATCCTTTCTGTTATTTCAAAAGGGCCAATATAACGAGGGCCCAGCTTGCCTCTCTTTCCAAAATGTATCACTCCTTTCCATGGTGAAACCTTTACGAAAACTTTATCGTCTTTCTGGAATTCTAATGGTCTCCTCCGATTGTCGGCATAGCTTTTCTGACGATCCCTTGCTGCCTTGAGTCGATTTTTGATTGCTACAATCTTATCAGTGGTCTCTTGGATAACGTCGGGTCCAGTTAACTGTTTATTGCCAATTTCTGACCAACATAATGGAGATCTGCACTTGCGCCCATACAAAGCTTCATAAGGCGCACATTGGATGCTAGTATGGTAGCTGTTATTGTAGGCAAATTCTACTAATGGAAGATGTGTGTCCCAGCTTCCACCAAAATCTAAAACACAGGCTTGCAACATGTCTTCCAGGGTTTGGATTGTTCTTTCAGTTTGTCCATCTGTYTGAGGATGATAAGAAGTGCTTAGATCCAGACGAGTACCCATACCTTGTTGAAGCAATTGCTAGAACCTTGACGTAAAACGGCTGTCTCTATCCGATAGAATAGAAGTAGGCATCCCATGCCTAGCGACGATTTCATATATATATATATATATATCTGAGCTAACTTTTCCATCTTATAGTCTTCTCGAATTGGCAAGAAATGAGCAGATTTTGTCAATCGATCTACAATCACCCAAATGGTATCATGCCCTTTTCCAGATCGGGGTAACTTAGTTATGAAGTCCATCGATATMTGCTCCCATTTCCATTGAGGAATTTCGGGCTGCTGGAGCAGACCTGAAGGCTTCTGGTGTTCGGCCTTGACTATTGCACAAATTGAGCACTTACATA
>NW_020201366.1:37716-38904 GCF_001531365.2 Cynara cardunculus var. scolymus
AGCTCTCTATAGTCTATGCACATTCGCATTGACCCATCCTTCTTTTTGATAAATAGAACCGGTGCTCCCTAGGGCGAATAACTTGGTCTAATAAATCCTTTGTCTAGCAGCTCCTGGAGTTGGGTCGACATCTCTTGCATTTCCGAGGGTGCCAAGCGGTAGGGCGCCCTTGCTACTGGGGCAGCTCCAGGAACTAAGTCGATACCGAACTCGACTTGTCTCTGTGGGGGCAGGCCAGGTAGTTCTTTAGGGAAAACATCAGGAAAATCTAGAACCACTGGTACATCCTCAACCTTATTCTCCTCGATCCTTCCGTCAATCACATGGGCCAGGTATGCAGTGTAATTCTTCTTTAAGTACTTCTGCATCTTTATGCAGGATACCAACTTAAACATTCGGTCTAACTTATCTCCCTGGACCACAATTGGTTCCATTCCCTCTTAAGGAATTCAAATAAGTTTTTCTGAACAAACAATCTCAGCTTGATTTTTGGATAGCCAATCCATTCCTATAATGACATCAAAACTTCCTAGCTAGGTTTAGAGTGCAATTCAAAATTACATTTCTAGTCTTGAATTCCTGGCCGTTGGCAAACTCAATTACGAAGGTTTCTCTCAATTTCTGGGGCTTTAAGTTAATTCTCCGCTTAAAGTCTAGTGACACAAAACTTATGTCCGCCCCTGAGTCAAATTAAATCAATGCAAATTCATTATTCAGAGGAAACGTACCTGTAACCACGCTGGGATCCCCTCTGGCTTCCCTGGCTCCCAATTCAAAAGCTCTGCCTAGAGCCTGACTTCCCGAATTACCCGCATTATTCTGACGATTTTGGTTTGCATTTGTCCCTGTTTTCCTTTTTGGGCAATCATTCCTTATATGGTCTGGGCTTCCACACGAATAGCATAAGCACTTCCAGCAGTCCTTTGCTGTGTGGCCCCCTAGACGACACCTCTAGCAGATGATACAATTCCCTCGGTGTGGAAATTTGCACTTATTGCATATTTCCGCATCGCCCTGCCTTATCCCCTGTGGTTGGGCTCCAAAATTCTTTGTCATTCTCCTGCTTTTGTCGAAATTCCTTCCAATTCTTCGGTCCCTATACTCCTCTATCTTTCATTTTCCTTTGGCCAACCCTCCGGATCGCACAGCATTGTTCGCGAGTTTAGTGGTAATTTCTATCGCCTCTTG
>NW_020201366.1:42578-44808 GCF_001531365.2 Cynara cardunculus var. scolymus
AACACTCTTTTCAAGAATAATCCACAATTCTTGAGCCACACGCCTTCATCACCGATTGCATGTAGGCTCAATATTTCCAAGAATTAAAAGATTTTAACACAAAAACCATCATCTTTGAATAACTTMCAGAAAACAAAATAATCCCGATTCCAACAAGTTTTCAAAGGAATAAATCCGAAAAGAGTTGCATGCAAGACCTATCGTCCGAAAATGTGATCAGACCTCACATGCAAGAGATTTTTCCTTCTTTCTTGGAGATTTAGAGAACTTGATCATCCCCAACGAAATCACAGGTGGGTCTTTGATGAATAATCTATCCTCTTTAAATCCCGCAGATAGCCAAAAGCCGAATAGAGAGAAAGATAAAGATTTTCAGACTTTTAAAAGATAATAGAACAGCTTTAAAACATACCTTTTCTTGTTAAGAGATACGAGCAGGTCTTTAAGAACAACAAAAGTCCTTAAGTTTTGCTTGAAGATGGAATCGGTTGGAAAGAAAGAGATGAAATGGCTGGTAGTTTGAAAAGTGAAGGACTTTCAAATGGGAAGGGGGTATTTATCTGGATTCCATGAAAAGAATGGGCTGACCTCTAAAGGTCCAAGCCCAAAAGACTTTTTAAATAAAAAAAATACAACAAAATATTTTGACAAAAGATTTAAAACACCACTCTTTAAATTAATTGGCAAATAAATGTAAAATGGGACTTTGGAACTTTTAAATTTGGAAAAAGGACGGAACTTAAAAAAATCAACTTTATTTTACGTGAAAGTACTTCAAGACTAATTGGCATTGCATAAACTATCTTTGTTAGCTACCCGTCGAGGCGTGATCTAACGAACTAATCGTGGGAATTAAGCAAGATGATCTCTACTCATCGAAGCTAAATCCTAGAAAGACTTAGTTTTCAATAAAGATCCTGATATAAGGTATTAACCCGAAATCTCAAAATGCAGGATTGTCACACATTTGCACCCGAAGACATGGAATTACTTGACATTTGGTCTTCTCTGATTGATGAGCTCATAGGGTGTCTTCTGGTGCCTCTTGTTAATGATGGACCGATTTTGGGTGAAGCATGCGGTAGATGTTGCTTCAGCCCAGAAGGTGATGGGTAACTCTGATGAAGCAAGCATGGTCCTTGTTGCTTCCACAAGGGTTCTATTCCTTCGTTCTACCATTCCATTCTGTTGTGGGGTTCTGGTTGCTAAAAAGTTTTGTGTGATGCCTTCATTGATGTGGTATTCATCGATTTTGGCATTTTTGAATTAAGTTCCATTGTCGCTTCTAACTTTAATGAATTTTCGTTGTAGAAGGACTTGGAGTCTTTTCATCACCCCAATGAGTAGGCCAGGAACTTCTGATTTCTTCTTCACAAACTCAACCCAGGTGTATCTGGAGTATTCATCAACGCGTACCAATATGTACTTCTTTCCTGAGAGGCTTTGTGTGGAGATGGGCCCACAGAGATCAATATGGATCATATCCAAGGGTTGGTGCAGTAGGTTTCTGACTTTGTTCGGTGAGAGGCCCGTTTTAGTTTTCCCATCTTGCAGGCTGAGCATAGACGATCTTTTTCAAAGTTGAGATCAGGAATCCCCTTCACCAGCTTTTGTTTGGCTAGCTTTCTTAGGACATCAAAATTCAGATGTGAAAACTTCTGGTGCCATAGCCAATTTTCATCGCTCTTCTGGGATACAAGGCAAAGGGTGTCTTGTCCCTCGGAGGATTGAAAGTCCAGAAGATAGAGATTCCCTTCTCTCTTGGCCTTGATGATGGTTTGACCGGGCTTGTTTCAATGATACAAAAACCTTTGTGGAATCTGACATCAAGTCCCTTGTCGCAGAACTAGCTTATGCTTAGTAAGTTGTGCTTCAGACCTTCAACATAAGCCACTTTGCAGATGGATATGTTGCCTTTGATGAGAGTTTTGTATCCCTTGATGGTTCCCTTACTATTGTCTCCATAAGTGACAGAGTGTTATAACCGGGTCTGAGACAACCTGGGTTGAGGTAAATTATAGATGTTTATTATGTGGATTATGTGAAATGTGCATATTTAAGTAGAAATGCATGAAACATTTATGTGAAATATGAACATGATATCATGCATATTGTGAAAAGATAGCATGACATATATAATTCATACGTGTATGCATGTAGTGTGAAGCATGCATGAGGTGGTGTTTATTGAGTTTAAATATTCGGGTGAAATCATTGTATCTTCATGGGT
>NW_020201366.1:45873-47085 GCF_001531365.2 Cynara cardunculus var. scolymus
ATTTATTGGTTTGGAAAAATAAGCTTTAAATTTTGAGAAGAAATATATTTTGGAAAAATCTTTTAAGATTTATTGGTTTGGAAAAATAAGCTTTATTCTTTTAAGAAAGCTTAGTGATTTGATTCATTGTTTTCAAATGGTTTTTCGAAAGAGTTTTTGGTACTTAGTCTTTTTATGAAAAACATACCAGAGAAGCTCTGGTTGACTTACACGTTGAACCAGAGGGGCTCTGGTTGGTCATGTCTTTGGAACCAGAAGCTCTGGTTAGTACAACCAGAGGCTCTGGTTAGTACAACCAGAGGCTCTGGTCGAACATGAACTTTTATAATTGCTCGTTTTATGTAAAAGGTTATCTTATTGGTTGAAGATTTATCTAAAAGATCGTTTTTGAGAAATTATATGAGTCAAAGGTGCTGGTTAGTACAACCAGAGGCTCTGGTCATGAAGACCAGAAGCTCTGGAAGAGAGACCAGAGGGGCTATGGTCTTGTGTTGAAGTATATTCTAAGAATTGGTGTGAAACCAGCGACTCTGGTCGTGAAGACCAGAAGCTCTGGAAGAGAGACCAGAGGGGCTCTGGTCCTGGTTGTCAAAATATTTTTTAAGTGTTGTTTGAAACCAGAGGTCCAATGGACCAAAGCAGTATGTATTTAATTTTGCTTCATACGTTGAATGATTTGAAATAAATGTTTTGGTGATCCTCACCCTGCATTACATAGAAGGGAACCTCACTGGACATTCATGTCTAACGCTCATTTTCGTGTTTTCAAATTATGTGTGCAGGTAACGATAATAAGGGAAAGCGTGTTATGTGAATTACTTCCCTATATGCTTAGCTGTTTTGGAAGCTTAGATGCTAGGATACAAGATTATGTACTTTTGGAATTTTTGGGTTATGTATTTTATACTCCAAACTGTTGTATCATGGACCTATGTGGGGAAAACGTGTATTATATATATGAACAATATGTGTTATATGCAATATGTGGATTTGGGGTGTTACAGATTGGTATCAGAGCCTAAGTTTAAGGGATTTAGGTGATCAATTGCATGATGATGCCTWSACTTRAAYTATTCTATTGCATATTAGGGTCCCAGACATAGTTAGAACCTTTGAAATAAATATGATAAGTTAAGAGGTCAGTGTGTAAGGTATTTTCGGATTACATCTGGCCAATGTAATCTTGAATCTACAGGTACATATCTGAACTTG
>NW_020201366.1:47645-48677 GCF_001531365.2 Cynara cardunculus var. scolymus
TCAATACCATACATTGTTCAGAAGCCGACAAAGTTAGGTTTGCTATATCAGTTCTGAAATCTAATGCTTTGTATTGGTGGGAAATAGAGTCTCTTGGAAGAATGGATATTTTACAAACCTTGTCGTGGGCAGAATTTGTGAATAGATTTAAGGAGCAATTTTGTCCCAAAACAGCGGTTAGGCAAATGGAAAAAGATTTCTTGAAGTTAGAACAAAGCTCTGGATCAGTTAGAGAATACACAGAAAAGTTCATAGAGTATTCTAGATTTGCTGAGCATTACATATCCTCTGAAGCAAGAAAAGTTGAGAGATATATTTGGGGTTTGAAACCCTCGATTAGAGAATTTGTTATAGCGATGAATCCTACCACATTTTCATTGGCAGTCAATGCAGCTGAAATTACAGAAAGAAACAAAAATAGGAGTGATGAAGGAAAACAATTAGAAAAGAGGAAATGGGAAGGATCTTCAACAGGATATCGAGGATCCAAGTCCTTTAAGTTCAACAAGAAACCAATTCAGAGGTTGATAGAAAAGATTTGTCCTAGGTGTCGACAATATCATCAAGGAGAATGTAAACCAGAACCAATGAAATGCTTCAATTGTGGTGAGATTGGACATTCATCGAGATACTGTCCAATGATCAAAAGATGTTTGAAATGTAATTCACCAGGTCACTTTAAAGATCAATGCCCACAGCTCAAGACTCCACAACTAAGTTTGGGAAACAGTACAACAAGTGTCGTGGGATACCATGTTTGAATAGAGGAGGGCTAGGAAGGACGCAAGGACGATCCTTTCAGGTGACTAAAAATGAGGCAGAGACAGTTCCAGACATGGTAACAAGTACCTATTCCATCAACTCCATATATGCTAAAGTGTTATTTGATTCGGGAGCAAACTTTTTAGTATCTCCTGCTTTTGCTGAATTGCATGTTTAGTTTCTATGCCATTTGACAAAAATTTAGTGGTTGACACCGCTAATAGTCAAGAAATTGTTGCTTATGTGTTCGAAAAATGTACCATTTCCATC
>NW_020201366.1:50352-57535 GCF_001531365.2 Cynara cardunculus var. scolymus
GTGGCGATGAAAATAAATGTGAGACCAGATTTTCATACAGATATTCAAAGGTGTCAAGTTGAAGCTGTTAAAGAAGGTCACTTGAAAACCGAAAGATTGGGGAAAATGATGGATAACTTAAAAAAGAATGATAAAGAGATACTATGCTTTCAAGGACGAATCTGGATACCATATTATGGAAATATTCGAGATATAATTCTGAGAGAAAGCCATGAATCTCGATATTCCATCCATCCAGRTACTAATAAAATGTATAAGGATTTGAAAACTTTTTATTGGTGGCCAGGACTAAAGAAAGACGTAGCAAGGTATGTGGAAAAGTGTATGACATGCCTACAAGTAAAGATAGAGCATCAGAGGCCCTATGGAAAACTACAATCCTTAGAAATTCCTGTTTGGAAATGGGATCATATCACAATGGATTTTGTTATGAAGTTACCCCGAACCTCAAAAGGATGTGATGCTATACGGGTAATAGTGGATCGCCTATCCAAATCTGCGCACTTTCTACCGATAAAAGAGAGTTATTCATTAGAAAAGTTAGCTCAGATTTATATTAAGGAAATTGTGACAAGACATGGAGTTCCACTATCTATCATTTCGGACARAGATAGCAGATTTACATYGAAATTCTGGGAAAGTTTTCAAAAGGCATTAGGATCTCAAATTCGATTTAGCACATCATATCATCCTTAAATAGACGGACAAAGTGAAAGAACAATTCAAACACTTGAAGATATGCTAAGCGCTTGCATCATAGATTTTGGAGGATCATGGGAAGATCATCTTCCATTAATAGAATTTGCATACAATAATAGTTATCATTCCAGCATCAAAGCGGCTCCTTATGAAGTGTTGTATGGTCGGAAATGTCGAACCCCTGTATGTTGGAATGAGGTGGGTGAGAAACAATTAACAGGCCCTGAAATTGTGCAAGTAACTTCTGAAAAGATTAATCAAATTCGGGAAAGAATCAAAACAGCTCAAGATCGTCAGAAAAACTACGCAGATAAGCGCAGAAAATCAATTGAATTTTACGTAAATGACTTAGTAATGTTGAAAGTTTCTCCCTGGAAAGGARTTATGAGATTTGGGAAGAGAGGTAAACTTAGTCCAAGATATATTGGTCCATTCAAAATTTATAAACGGGTTGGACCAGTAGCTTACCAATTGGAATTACCAGAGGAATTTAGTCTAATTCATAATACTTTCCATGTGTCAAACCTAAGGAAATGCCTTGCTGATCCTATTATGGCAATACCACTTCCGGATATTAAGTTGGATGACAAATTAAATTTTGTACAAACTTAAGAACCTATAACCGACCACAAAACCCGTGTGTTGAGAAACAAGGAAATAAGTCTAGTAAGGGTACAGTGGCGATTTCACAAAGGATCAGAAGCAACATGGGAAATAGAATCAGAAATGAAAGAAAAATATCCATGGTTGTTTGAATGAATTCCGGGATGGAATTCTTTTTAAGAGGGGAAGAATGTTATAACCGGGTCTGAGACAACCTGGGTTGAGGTAAATTATACATGTTTATTATGTGGATTATGTGAAATGTGCATATTTAAGTAGAAATGCATGAAGCATTTATGTGAAATATGAACATGATATCATGCATATTGTGAAAAGATAGCATGACATAAATAATTCATACGTGTATGCATGTAGTGTGAAGCATGCATGAGGTGGTGTTTATTGAGTTTAAATATTCGGGTGAAATCATTGTATCTTCATGGGTNTGATCCTAGTATGGCAATACAACTTCCGGAGATTAAGTTGGATGACAAATTAAATTTTGTAGAAACTCCAGAAGCTATAACCGACCACAAAACCCGTGTGTTGAGAAACAAGGAAATAAGTCCAGTAAGGGTACAGTGGTGATTTCATAAAGGATCAGAAGCAACAGGGGAATTGGAATCAGAAATGAAAGAAAAATATCCATGGTTGTTTGAGTGAATTCCGGGACGGAATTCTTTTTAAGGGGGAATAATGTTATAACCGGGTCTGAGACAACCTGGGTTGAGGTAAATTATACATGTTTATTATGTGGATTATGTCAAAATGTGCATATTTAAGTAGAAATGCATGAAGCATTTATGTGAAATATGAACATGATATCATGCATATTGTGAAATGATAGCATGAGATATATAATTCATACGTGTATGCATGTAGTGTGAAGCATGCATGAGGTGGTGTTTATTGAGTTTAAATATTCGGGTGAAATCATTGTATCTTCATGGTTAAGATATCATGAATTTTATATTATAAAATCCACCACCCAAGATTATTTCTATTGGAGGAAGCTTTCACCGCCTTTAAGTTTTTATAACTAAAATAATCTTCACCACCTTGGTGAGAGTATTTAAAGAAGTAAAAAAGATAAGATTTTTATCTTATCATTTCAAATTGAAGTCTGTTCAAAAGAGAAAGAAAGCTTGTGGTGGTAAAAAGTGTTCTTGAAGAATCTGTGCTAAGAATAAGCTTTTGCTGTGTGTTTATCTTTAAGAAATCTGTTTGATAAGGTGAGTTTTAAACTACTGTTGAGTATAACTATGAGTTTTAAACTACCATTGATTATAAACCGTGAGTGGTTTTGGAACTAGTTTCCTCATATATTTGCGTATCAACTGTTGAGTTTGATATTGGTTTCGAAGTTAAGATGATAAATTGTTTTTAACAGTTTTAAGATGTTGTTATCTTGGAATTTGATTTTGATAAATATCAAACAGAGTTGTGTTGTTCAACAGCCTTGAGAAGTTGTTGTTTGAATTTGTTTTTGGAACTGTTTTAAAAAGAATTAAACAGTATCTGGGTTTTAAAACAGTTTGAAAGAGTTTAWGGAAAAACAGAGTTTTCAACTGTTTTGAGGAGAACAGATTGTTCTTGAGAATAAAAGGTTTTTAGTATAAACCTATGTTGGAACCATGATATTGGTTTGAGGATTATGAATAGGTTCACTCTGACATGTGACTGAGGTCTGTCTTTGGATGAACTACTTCATATGAATGAGCAGAAGGATATAAGGGTGGAACATTATGCAAAGGAGATAATCTGGAGGATATAAGGTGGGACGGTATCGGCATCGCCTAACTCTTACCATGATAACTATTAGAGTTACAACAGATTAGAGTTCTCACTTCTTAGTGATTTGAGGATTTAGAGATGTTGTCTTTAGTAGAAATGATGGTAAGGATGTGATGGTATTGGAGATAATATAATTGAGTAATAATGCTTTGGGTAAAAGCATTGATTATGAGGGAACAGAGGAGCTCTGRTTATACCTTGCAAGGACYAGAGAAGCTCTGATTGACTYTCATAATGGAACCAGAGGATGCTGGTTATTTATGAAAAATCTTTTATAAGATTTATTGGTTTGGAAAATAAGCTTTATATCTTGAGAAGAAAGCTTAGTGATTTGATTCACTGTTTTGAAATGGTTTTTCGAAAGAGTTTTTATACTTAGTCTTTTTATGAAAAACAGACCAGAGAAGCTCTGGTTGACTTACACGTTGAACCAGAGGGGCTCTGGTTGGTCATGTCTTTGGAACCAGAAGATCTGGTTAGTACAACCAAAGGCTCTGGTCGAACATGAACTTTTTATAATTTCTCGTTTTATGTAAAAGGTTATCTTATTGATTGAAGGTTTATCTAAAGATCGTTTTTGAGAAATTATATGAGTCAAAGGTACTGGTTAGTACAACCAGAGGTTCTGGTCATGAAGACCAGAAGCTCTGAAAGAGTGACCAGAGGAGCTCTGGTCCTGTGTTGAAAATTATTCTAAGTATGGAGTGAAACCAGCGGGTCTGGTCGTGTAGACCAGAAGCTCTGGAAGAGAGACCAGAGGGGCTCTGGTCCTGGTGGTCGAAATATTGTCTAAGGGGCTGTTTGTTTTTTTAAAAAACCTCTTAATACCCTCTGAAGTCTGAATTGGTCAGACCTTTGGGTATTAAGAGTGTTTGTTTTTTTTTTCCAAATAAGAGGCTAGAAGCTCTGAATCTGCTCTAAAATTATAAGTGGTAGACAAAACTCTTAACGCCTCTTAATTCTTACGTTCTTCGCGTTCGGCTCAATTTCAAGCTCTCAAGTTCTCGATCTCTCGATTTCAAGCTCTCAAGTTCTTACCAGCGTTCTTCGCGTTCGGTTCTCGATCTCAATCTCTCGATCTCTCGAACTTCTAAAAGTTCTCCCAGATCTCAGGTATCAATCTCCTTCTTTCTATTGCTTCTTTGATTTCTACTTCTGCTATACTTGTCTGGGTTTGTTTGATTTCTTCTGCATCTTTGATTTTCTTGTTTAATTTCTTCTTCATCTTTGATTTCCTTGTTTAATACCCAACAACCATTCTAAAAACTACAATCAAAACAAAACCCTAAAACCAAATATAAAGCTCGAAAAAGAACTTCAATGGCAGACTGTTTCTGTTGTGCTTTAACTTTTTCATATACCCCTTCAACCATATATTGAAATCAAACAAATCTTTTTCTCAGGCCAGTCATGGAAGCCCAACATTGAAATTTCTCAATTAGGCAGTCAAACAACTTGCTTTGCAATAACTCAAGAACCGTAGAAGAAACATCGAAAACCATGACAGAAACCACATCTCACTAGGTAATGGATTCTTGAATTGATAGCCTTGCATTGAGGTTATTTTCTAGAGTAAAGGGATTATATTATCTAGTATTCAGAAAGATAACMTGGAATAGATGGATACCTTTTGAATTGCAATGATCTTTGACAGTAGGTTCAATTGATGGTTTAATGGCATGCAATGACCTTTAAAATACCTGAGTAGCAAAAATTCTTCTGCCAACGGTCCGTCTCAGGTTCAACCATACTCTGATCCCTCCAATTNATTGAGTAATAATGCTTTGGGTAAAAGCATTGTTTATGAGAGAACAGAGGAGCTCTGGTTATACCTTGTAAGGACCAGAGAAGCTCTGATTGACTCTCATAATAGAACCAGAGGATGCTGGTTATTTATGAAAAATCTTTTAAGATTTATTGGTTTGGAAAAATAAGCTTTATATCTTGAGAAGAAAGCTTAGTGATTTGATTCATTGTTTTGAAATGGTTTTTCGAAAGAGTTTTTGGTACTTAGTCTTTTTATGAAAAACAGACCAGATAAGCTCTGGTTGACTTACACGTTGAACCAGAGGGGCTCTGGTTGGTCATGTCTTTGGAACCAGAAGCTCTGGTTAGTACAACCAGAGGCTCTGGTCGAACATGAACTTTTATAATTGCTCGTTTTATGTAAAAGGCTATCTTATTGGTTGAAGATTTATCTAAAATATCGTTTTTGAGAAATTATATGAGTCAAAGGTGCTGGTCATGAAGACCAGAAGCTCTGGTCATGAAGACCAGAAGCTCTGGAAGAGTGACCAGAGGGGCTCTGGTCCTATGTTGAAATATATTCTAAGAATTGGTGTGAAACCAGCGGCTCTGGTCGTAAAGACCAGAAGCTCTGGAAGAGAGACCAGAAGGGCTCTGGTCCTGGTTGTCAAAATATTTTCTAAGTGTTGTTTGAAACCAGAGGTCTGATGGACCAAAGCAGTATGTTTTTAATTTTGCTTCATATGTTGAATGATTTGAAATAAACGTTTTGGTGATCCTCACCCTGCATTACATAGAAGGGAACCTCACGAGACATTCATGTCTAACCCTCATTTTCGTGTTTTCAAATTAAGTGTGCAGGTAACGATAATAAGGGAAAGCGTGTTATGTGAATTACTTCCCTATATGCTTAGCTGTTTTGGAAGCTTAGATGCTAGGATACAAGATTATGTACATTCATCATTGAATATACAATGCAAAAAAAAAAATTCTTACATAAATGCTAGAGCCTCCAGATTTCTCGATGAAGGAGGACAACTGACTTTTGTCACCAGTCATGTGCCTGGAGCAACCTGAATCCATGTACCATGATTGCACATGCTGGTCCTACAAGACAAATTAAGAGGTTTTAGGTACACATTTCTTAATGGGTCCACGTTTGTTAGAAGGAGATACCACTCTCTTTTCATCACCCTTAGCCTTTGCAGGCTTGGGTTTGTTAGCATTTCCCTTGCCCTTCGACTTGGGCTTTTTCACGTTTTTATTGGCTTTGACTTTATAGCGATAAACGTTGGGAGAATATGCAACGATGTGTCAACATGTGATTCCTCAAGTTCTGTAAAGAGCTAAACATTAAAAATCATTATACTTTGGACATGAATGTCTAGCGTTCTTTTTATTCGCTGAAAATGAAGAAGTAAATGCAGGGGATGTCAATCTTGTCCTAGCATCGGTTGTTTTTACAAACTTCCTATCTAGTTCAGATTTTTTATTTGAAGGGGTCTTTTGTCTTTACTTCTTTTCTCCTGAGGAAGGACTACTTTTCTTCAGCTGAATGAGAGGAAAAGTGGTGGTTAGATTTATCAGAGGCAGGCCACTTCTGTTCTTTATCACGAGTGAACTTAATGAACATAGAAGATATGCTAGGGCCTTTTGAGTTATCGTTGGCAGATTTGATATATCTCAGTTTTCCTTTTCCTTTATCTGAAGATTTCATCGACGGAGGAATACCAGATTTCATTGAGGGTTTGAAGTTTTGAGGCTTCTTATCCTCAATGATCTTTGGTGATTTATAGATCATCTCTTCTTCAGATTCGAAATCGAGAAAGTCTTTTGCTGATTTCTGGAAATCAAAATTAGCATGGATGTTCGTGGGAGATGTGGGTTCGGAGGTTGATGCTTCAGAGTGATCTGCTTGAGGTTCCATCATTTCTGACTTAGATGAATTTTCAATGTTACATGGATGATTCATCGATTCATCAGATGATGGTTCCTTATTAGGATTATCCTTTTCATGAAAAGTACTTGCTGATAAAATGGGATTGACAACTAGAGACTTTGGTTTAACCATAGGGTTTCCATCGATCTCTGATTTGGAGGTGTCGTTCCTTTCATCAGAATTCTTACCTGTACTGCTCTCGTACACCACGTTTACAAAATCATGTCTTAAGACGAAAGTTTTTCCATCGACTTTAACTCTTTTAAAATTTTATTTTGGTTTTGGGATAAAGTCGGGTTTTTGAATGCATCCAAGTTTGAAAGTGGATTCAAGGGTGGATTTCTTTGATTCGATGAAAGAGTCCAATTCATTGAATCCAATACCTTGAGTGTCCGTTTGACC
>NW_020201366.1:58127-59661 GCF_001531365.2 Cynara cardunculus var. scolymus
AGAGGAGGGATAGAGATTGATTGTGTTCTTTTGACAGACATATTTGTGGAATTGAAGTTAATAAAACATGGTTGTATCATTCAAACAGTTTTTTGAATGTGTTAAAAATAGATGATAGTTTACAGATGGTTTAAATGATTGGATATTTCAGTTAAATTTAATTGAAATGAATTGATTCAGATTTCAAATGTTTGTCAGTTTACAAAAACAAACAGTCTTATTGATTCAGATTTCAGACTTTAGACGTAAAAACAAACAGTCTGACTGATTCAGATTTCAGACTTCAGCACCACCTCTTAAAATTCAAAAGTGAATTTAGACTTCAGACTTCAGAACCTCTTAAAAAACAAACGCCACCTAAGTGTTGTTTGAGACCAGAGGTCCGATGGACCAAAGCACTATGTTTTTAATTTTTCTTCATATGTTGAATGATTTGAAATAAATGTTTTGGTGATCTTCACCCTGCATTACATAAAAGGGAACCTCACTAGACATCCATGTTAACCCTCATTTTCATGTTTTCAAATTATGTGTGCAGGTAACAATAATAAGGGAAAGCGTGTTATGTGAATTACTTCCGTATATGCTTAGCTGTTTTGGAAGCTTAGATTATAGGATACAAGATTATGTACTTTTGGAATTTTTGGGTTGTGTATTTTATATTCCAAACTCTTGTATCATGGACTTATGTGGGGAAAACATGTATTCTATGTATCAATATATGTGTTATATGCAATATGTGGATTGGGGTGTTACAATTTCCTTTGGAAAATGATAAGTTCGACCCCAAATAATTGCCACTCGGTGAACGTGCAATCTGTTTTGGGGGCTGTGTAACTCAAGGATTGTAGTGTAATGATGAGAAATTTAAACCTCTCTAATCCTTCTTGATATTTGGGTTAGTCGGCTGACCTCATGATTTTAAATGATGTGACAAGTTGGATAAAAATGACTTTTGGAAGGTTCCTATTTTTTTAGAGTCTTGTGAACCCCAAAAATACTTGGAACATAATTTATAATCTGTCCAAAAATCATCTTTTGAGTTTAGGATTTCGATTCTTTTTAATATATAATTTTTGAGTTATTTTTAGAATAAATTATAAACATCAACTTTAATTTTTGAAAACTCGATGGCATTGCATGGGATGCAACTTAACTTTATCATTGTTATGAACCCATAAGTGATTTTAGTTCTGGTTGTTGGCATGTTTTGGAAGATAGGGCGGGCGTTGAAAGCTGTAGACGTCATCATCTTGGATATTCACCTTTAAACCAGTGAGTCCTCACGGCCCCACTTTTAATGCTTTAACTATTGTTTGGGGGAAAGGCATGAGAATAAACAAACTATGCATGGTTTTTATTGAAATCTTTGGGCTAAGGAACTATTTAGTCAAGCTCTGTTTGAAACCTCTGGACTAAAGAACTGCTTAGTCGGGTTTACTATGTTATGATTTGTTAACTGTTTTTGCACTATGGAATAAATGCTAAATTGATGTGCTTGGGAGTATGTTTCCAAATAAAGTCCCCGTCCATA
>NW_020201366.1:61141-63855 GCF_001531365.2 Cynara cardunculus var. scolymus
TCTTCTGCACTTTTACTAATTTGCAGACTCATCTATATCTCCTTAAGCCAACACATAGCTTTAACAGGATCACGCTCACCAGAAAACTTGGGAGGTTTACAAGCAAGAAACATTTTGATATTTCCTCCCTTTTGCACTGAGGACGAAGTGAGGGGTACAGATGTACCAGTTACCGGTGTACTAGCTCCAACTTCCTCCTGATCGGAATTTCTTACTACATTTGGATTAGTTTGGTTTGTATGTTTTAACAAATTTACCAAACTTTCCTGAAACTTTCCCAGCTCTGCTGCCAACATATCTTGAGTAATATACTCAGGGTCAGAAACATTATGTCTATCCCTTGCTCTTCCTCGACCACGGCCAGACATTGAACTTTCTTGGGCCGACAATTCCTGTTCCACACGAGTTTCTTGTCTAGTATCTCTACCTCTTCCCCGTCCCTTGCTACGACTTTTCGTTTCTATTACATTTTCTGGATCCTCTCCTTGCGTAACATTCCTTCTTCCCCCCGACCTCTTCCATAGCAGTAGAGGTCCTTTCCGATTGATTGGGATTATCTATCATTTCTCAGTATGTAACCTTTTTCTGTCACATTTAAACACACATGATTATTCTCATAATAATAACACATTTATCCTTATGTCTACTCATACTCAGATTATATCAGTCATATATAATCTATCTTTCTCATAATAGTTTCAGCTATAACATATTCCCATGTTCATAGACCCAGTGAAACCTATTATCATAACTTTCCACACCTCTACTTTAAGTTTAAGTATTTCACAAATACCCAGATCCCTTAAACTAAGGCTCTGATACCAACTATAACAACCCTCAAGTTCCTTATACATATATTTCACATCATCATACTCATAATACTAAAAACAGTATTATTACAAAGCATGGACTAACAAAATGTATCTTAAATACATATATGAACAAACTATTATCATCATTTATACTTTTCCTTTGCCCTTATCTTGCAAAGTATGCTGACCTGCAAAACATGTTAGTCTAACAACTGAGCATTAGACCAAAAGGTCTAGTGAGTGTATAAATCTCATAAAAATAATATACATTCCAAACAATCAATTTAGAATCAAACTTGTTCTGAAACATAAACATATTTATGTTTCTCACTCGCGGTTACACCGCCATTTCATCTCTCTCGCGGTTACACCGCCATTTCATCTATCTCGCGGTTACACCGCCATTACATGTCTCTCGCGGTTACACCGCCATTTCATCTCTCTCGCGGTTACACCGCCATTTCATCTCAAAAACATTTCAAAAACTTTCTATCTCTTTATCCGGACTTGAAGTCCGGTCAATCTTGTCCGGATAACAAGTCCGGTCAACAAACACTTGAAATTAACATCTTTGTCCGGATTACAAATCCGGACAATACTTCACTTTTTTTGTTAACCGGTTTAAAGTAAACCGAACAATACATTGCCCAACCTTTGTCCGGTTTAAAACATTCCGGTCAATACACCGCACAACACTTGACCGGTTTAGACTATTATCCGGTCACCTCTTGAGCGGTTTAGAAGTAAACCGGTCACCCCTTGAGCGGTTTAGAAGTAAACCGGTCACCTCTTACACGGTATAAGATAAACCCGGTTGATATTTGAACGGTTTATTTTTCCGGATAACAATCCGGGCATCACTTAAACGGTTTGCATAAATTGATACAGAATTCATAANACCGGTTTAAAGTAAACCGAACGATACATTGCCCAACCTTTGTCCGGTTTAAAACAATCCGGTCAATACACCGCACAACACTTGACCGGTTTAGACTATTATCCGGTCACCTCTTGAGCGGTTTTGAAGTAAACCGATCACCCCTTGAGCGGTTTAGAAGTAAATCGGTCACCTCTTACACGGTATAAGATAAACCCGGTTGATACATGAACGGTTTATTTTTCCGGATAACAATCCGGGCATCACTTAAACGGTTTGCATAAATTGATACAGATTTCTAACAACCAGTTCCAAATTCTACCAAATTGTATATAAACACTTTATACTCAAAGCTTTAATAAACTCACCTTTTAGAAATCGAGTAACAAAGCTTTTGAATCCTCTTCCTGGTAACCCTCTTGATTCTTTAGAGAAAAATCCTTCCAAATATAGTATATGTGTGTGTACCTTTCCTTCTTCCCAAAAATTCTATATATATACAAGAAAGAAAAGAGGATAGGTGGTGGGTCGGCACAACCAGCCGACCTCCCCCCCTTTTTTTAAAATTTTAAAATGATCACTTATATATATATATATATATATACACTCACACATACATACCCATATATACATATATAAATATATATATATATATATATATATATATAAACCTGAAATTAACAACGAGAATATTACAATATTCCCTCCTTAAAACAATTTCGTCCCGGAATTCCATTAAGTAAACAGATAAGGATATTTCATTCGCATTTACGATTCTGATTCCCAGGTGGCATCTCGTCCTTTATTATAACGCCACTGAACCTTTACTAATCCAATCTCTTTGTTTCGTAATTTCGTCACCTTATAATCAGTAATCTGTTCAGGGGTTTCTTCAAAGCATAATCTCTCATCTACCTTAATCTCGGGTAATGGTACTGCCACATCTGGACTTATTAGACACTTCCTTAAATTTGACACATGAAACGTGTCATGAATTCCACTTAATTCCAAAGGAAGTTCTAACT
>NW_020201366.1:64641-66233 GCF_001531365.2 Cynara cardunculus var. scolymus
ATTTTGTACATATAGTAATCCTTGTACTAGTGGAACCTTATGATGTAAACTATATTTCTATGTAATGAAATATGTAATATATGCAAATGTGGTGTTTGGGGGTGTTACACTTAGTTGCTGGCCAAGGAAGTCTAAATCGGAAGCCTTGTTGTCCGAGTAAGATGCGAGGAAAAGTTAAGTCGTTGGCCGAGGAAGCAACTCCGGATGGGCTGGTGTGCGATGAAACTTGAATCCAGCTAGGCCTTGTGCGAGGTAAGGACTAATACAGACAAGCTGTGAGGGATGACCTTGAATCCGACTAGGTTGTTGTTTGAGGTAAATGTAATCCGACTACGCCTATGTCCGGATTATGTGACAGCAGTCAAATTCGAAATCCCAGGTTAGCTTTTATTAAGATTATATTAGTGTTATTGAAGTTAATTTATAGATTAGGAGTTAGTTAGATTAGTTTAGTTGAAAAATTTTAAGAATTTTCGGCAGTTGCTTAGAAAGTCCGGTTCCGGTCCGAAATTATCTGAAATGTCCTATACAGTACCAAATGCTCTAATTTATACCCAATATATATAAAACACTAAGTTTTAGTGTTTTAAATATAAAACCTTTCAATCTAAATAAATTTAGTCATCTTGGGCTTTTAGAATGAAGAAAAATGTCAAAATTGAGAAATTGGGCTTTTGTGCATTTTGGGATTAGTTTTAAAAAATATATATATTTGAGGTTTGGGTTGGGCCCTCCATGGCCGGCCCCTCCCTCCTCTACATCCTCCTCCCACATATAAATGACTTCATTTCTCATTAAACCTCATTATTCACTTATTCAAATTTCAAAAATTCTCTCAATACTTTCCCTAGAAAACTCAAGAGTCATCTTCATCCCCTTCAACCAATTCAGCCGATTTCTTCTCTTCTTTTCATCATTTTGCCAAGATTTTGAAGATACAACATTCATTCCATCATCAAACAAGGTATCTGAGTTGGGGTTGCAATTCATTTGGTTTCACTCAAAAACATTGAGCTTTGACCCCCCAAATACTCAAAACATTGTATATATGTATCTGAGAGTTTTTTCAGTAGGTAAACCCTACTTTGAACAGTCATAACTCTCTAGATAATCATCCAAAATTGTTGATTTTTCTTCTGGATGTTAGTTTAATGAGTTACCTTTCAATTGCCACCGATTTCACTCAATATTGTGGTGATTTGAGGTTTTAGTTACTCAAAATAAGTTGAACATGCAATCTGTCCGATTCTAACAGATTTGTATATATATTTTCCATCGATCATATCTCTCTCATAACTCAATGAAAAATAATGATTCTTCTTTTGAGAGTTAATTTTATGGGTTTTCTCCTACATTCAAGTGGAATCACATAAAATTATGGAGTTTTGATCTCCAAGCACCTAAAACTCTATAGGTGTGCAAACTGTAAAACCACCAGTAGGTAACTCTTAATTTGAATGTTAATATCTTTCTATTTACTTGTTCTCAATGTATGATTCTTCTTCCAAAACATTCTTTTATGAGTTAGGATTCATTTGAATCCAGTTTCACTCAAAAATATGATGTTTTGAGGCATGAACCTATTTATTTAA
>NW_020201366.1:68073-69539 GCF_001531365.2 Cynara cardunculus var. scolymus
CATAAATATTTGTATCCTTTCTATTATGATTCGTTTAATGATTTTAAGATTTTTTTTAAAAATATCGCAACATTATGTCGGAAAATGATCATGTGAACTCCGAAGAATACGATCCCTCAGAGCACAGCTATGATAGTGATAATGATACCACTGAATCTTCAGCACGATCACCCACCCCACAGCCGCCTAGCTCTGTGCCCGCACAGCCTGTAGCGCCACAAGGAGCCAGATTTCGGGCTACCGCCCGAATGAGCATTCCTCCACCCGTGAGGATGACTTTCTCCGCCCCAACTGGAGCTGTGAGAGAGCCATCACAATCACGCAATCGTAGTATAACACCTCCACCGGCTACCAGGACCACATCAGAGGGTACTCCGGGTATGACCACCTTGGAGACATTGTGGATTTTGGGTATATCTCAAGATCTGGAGATGTGTCAGCTTAGGCTGGAGCACTATCGACACTTTGCAGATGGAGTGATCACAGCCCTAGGCACTCAAGATAGTATGATGGATCGTTCACTATAGTTGATCTTCATAGCTAGGAGGGCGATCAGGAGGTTGCACATATACTTGGCGGTGTTAGCAGGAGCTTTGATGATAGTGATGGGGTTGCTTATTTGGAGTCTTATGCATTAGAGGATTTTATTTGTTAAGTTATTGATGGTTGAACTTTAAGACTTTCTTTTGATGCTTATAGCCGTGGTTTGTGAACAATCTTCTTTATTATTGCAAGTTTACATTTACTTTATGGATCCTATGAGATTTTTGCCTATAGATAGTTAAGTTTTATTGATTATAGATTTAATGCCTTGTTATTATAAGTTGTTATATTATTATCTTATTACATGATTAGATGATTGTATCATGTCGGGCRACACAGTGGTAAATAATGAGAATAACCGAACTTCAACTTACAATCTGTGTATTAGAAGTATGCCTCCAAGAAGGAATACTCGCAGCACAAGAGAAAATCCTGAAAGCCAAACACCTAATATAGCACAGTTGATAGCACAACAAATTCGAGAGGTAGTACCAACTATTGTCGCTCAGGTCACAGCAGGCATTAATGCAAATCAAATGAGTGAAGGAGGCCCTAGTACTGAGAATCCCGCCAGAGAGGAGAACTGTAACACCAATGATGGAGGATGCAGTTACAAGACATTCATGTCCCGCAAGCCCAAGGAGTTTTGTGTTAAAGAAGGTGCAATTGGATTATTATCATGGATTGAGAGCATGGAGTCGGTACTCCATATTAGCAAGTGTTCCGAAGACCGTAAGGTGGAGTATGCAACATGCCAACTCCAGGGAAGAGCCCTAACTTGGTGGAACATACAAGTCAAACTCGTGGTCGTCAAGCTGCCTATGAATTATCATGGGAAGAACTCAAAAAGTTACTCATCGAAGAGTATTGTTCTAAGAGCGAAATTCAGAAATTGGAAGTTGAATTATGGAATCACACTATGA
>NW_020201367.1:0-662 GCF_001531365.2 Cynara cardunculus var. scolymus
ATTTTCAAGAGGAGAAGGCTGTTGGTTGATCCAGACACAAAACCGTGTTTATCTATGGAAAATATTGCCTATGAAGACTATATTGATTCCTTCTCACCTTYTDCAAAGAAGRATTYYATTCCAAGGAAGTTTATGAGACAGGGTCATATAGGAATTTTCAAGTTTGGTCAACCAGATTCTGAAGAAAACACTCCTTTTGGTCAGCTTCTTGAAAGAAAATTGTCCGCGGAGGCTCTGAAATTCTTTCCAACTTTTATCACAGAGGCTTCTGCAAATGAGTCTCTTCTTAAAATTTTTTTTAACACAGAGCTCTCTGGAAAAGCAACGTCTAAGCATGAAGAAGTCTCAGATCTGAAGGTTAGTCCAACACGAATTGTAGAGACTACTTTTGATCTTGAGAAAGAAAAGAAAGAAATTAAAAAACAAAGTAATTCTCAACGCTCTGTCTCTAAAACACAGAAGTAGGGATGGCAACGGGGCCGGGGGCATCGGGGATTGCACTTCCCATCCCCGTCCCCGATCCCTACTCCCTATCCCCATCCCCGTCCCCATCCCCGCTGGGGAATGTGATTACATCCCCATCCCCATCCCCACGGGGAATCGGGGATCTCCAACGGGGAATCGGGGATTTTTGCCCGGATGTGAAATTGCATTTTTTGCTT
>NW_020201367.1:1823-2988 GCF_001531365.2 Cynara cardunculus var. scolymus
ATCGAAGAGTACCTATCCTCTGTTGGAATTACTCACAACTTCTCAGCTCCAAGGACTCCGCAACAAAATGGAGTAGTAGAGAGGAAGAACAGGACGCTTGTTGAAGCTGCCAGAACGATGCTTAATGCCTCTGGGCTACCATTATCCTTTTGGGCAAAAGCTGTCTCTACCGCCTACTACACTCAAAATCGGTCCTTGGTGGTAAAGCGTTTCTAGAAGACTCCCTATCAAATTCTACATAACAGAAGGCCAAATCTTTCATGTGTTTGGTTGTAAATGCTTCGTCCTGAATGACAGAGAGTCTATAGGAAAGTTTGAGCCCAAGGGGGATGATGCAATCTTCATCGGCTATGCGTGGGACACTGCCGCATACAGAGCCTACATCCCCAGGACTCAAATAGTGGTTCTTAGCACAAACGTCAGATTTGATGATTCTTTTCAAATGACAAAGGACAAGTTCACAGAAGAGTTGAAAATATAAGCCGACAAATCTCCAAATGCTACAATCACCCCAGAACTCGAGCAATTTTTTGCGGAGTAGTACGAAGATGATACAGATCCAGAAAGATCCTCTGCAGAAGTTTTTCATCCAGATCAAGCATCCAGAGCAAGTCCTTCCACGACATCCATCACAGARGAAGCTCCCCTCCCTTCATCCTCTGTGACCCCTTCTCCAGAAGCTTCTCCACTATAAGTTGCACCAATAAATGAAAGTCCTCCAGTCTCATCCTCCAATGAAGCTCAAGAACCTTATCTAGATTATGTATCTCCACCTCATCTTCAAAATGCACAAGAAACTGTACCCTTTGTTCCACCACATCACGTTTCTAAGTGGACCCAAAGCCATCCCCAATCTCAAATCATAGGAGAACCTTCTGCTGGTGTTAGGACGCGAGCAACGGTGAATTTCTGCTTATTTACTTGTTATGTAAGCGAAATTGAACCCAAAACAGTTGCAGAGGCTCTGGCAGATACTTTCTGGATTGATGCTATGCAAGACGAGCTAGTTCAATTTGATAGAAATCAGGTTTGGACTCTCGTACCTCTGCCAGCTGGGAAACTTGCAATTGGCACCAAATGGGTTTTCCGTAACAAGAAGGATGAGCAAGGGGTAGTGATAAGGAACAAAGCAAGGCTAGTCGCTAAAGGGTATTTCTAGGAAGAA
>NW_020201367.1:5811-7115 GCF_001531365.2 Cynara cardunculus var. scolymus
GTTATCAAGAGCCATGCTCAGGTTTCTTAGCCATGAAGACAGAAAAGCCTATAGACGTGGATTCAGGCGACCAGAACCGGTCCCTGAGACCCCACCACGAATAGGAGTACCCCTAGGAGAGCGTATCGAAAAAATGAGGGTTGTGGGACGATCGGAGGAGCCTGCAGAGGTTGGTAAGACGAGTGAGGATGCCCCTAGAATCCCTATTCCCCCAACGAAGAAGGCTAAGAAGACACAGAAGGATGTCGATCCTTCTATTAAGAAGAAAGGGAAAAAGAGGCCTGCAGAAGAAGAAGGCCCAAGTGGACCTCCGCCAAAGACCAAGAAGAAGAAAATCAAGAAGGCTCAACCAACAGAGCCTGTGGTCACAGAACAAGTAGCCACAGAGCCTGTGACTGCAGAGGCCGCAGCACAGGAGAGCCCTGCAGAGGCCACAACTCCAAAGCATAGAAGGTTGCGGAAAGTCATTCTTGAAGTCTCTGCAATAGAACAAATCAAGGATGTTCTTGTTAATATCCAAAAGGAGTTCAGAGCACCAATTGACATATCTAAGTTGGGGACAGAGGTCGTCTTAGACGACGAAGAAGAAGAGGAAGAAGAACTAGGTGAGGGCGAAAAAGATGCCGAAGGCACATAACCTAACCCACCTGCCAGTGCATCCCACTTTTCTAGGGGCCCTGTTCTAGAGGGATCCCCTATTGAACAAGGCACGCACATGCCAAACCCAAACCAACCTACCCACGCAGAGGACACTCTTTCGTCCTCTGTGGATCGCACAGCCGGGCAACCACAAAATACTCCTCCATCCTCTCAAAAGGATGAAAGTTTTAATACAAGAGTCCCTTCGCCCAAGGACTCGACACATCTCACAGAAGCATTTGTTGCTTCTTCACACAAGAGTGACCACCAAAAACGTGCTTAAAAGGCACAAGTGAGGCACACAGAGACAGAGGGTCTAGAACGCCCTCTGTCCCCACTAGATCACTCTGCCATGCTAGGCTCTGAACCTACAAGGCACGAAATCTACAGAACACCAGTAGGCTCTCCTCTAGGAGATGTTTGAGGATTTGCTAGAAGTCCCCGAGCAGACCACACAAAACCAGTCGCTGAGGGTGCCTCACACTCTGAGGCTACTAAATCACCATGTGTTGGTGGTTTAGGTTCCTAGGATATGTATGTGACAAAGGGGGAGCTTAAAACCTTTGCCACAAAAATATTCAATAAGATAGACGAGTTGAAAAACTTGTTTATCTCCCGATCGATAGCAGAAGACCTTTCACCGATAACAGAGGCTCTGAAGGAGT
>NW_020201367.1:7373-45760 GCF_001531365.2 Cynara cardunculus var. scolymus
CTCCTGAAAGAGGGTGACCTCCTCAGAAGCGAGATCTACAGAAGCGTCTCCAAACTGAAGTGGTCAACAGAGATAGACATCAATCACGCCTCTGAGCTTGCAAATGAGGCAATAAAGAAGATGAAGAAGGCGGCGACCAAAATTTTGCAGAGGTTGGACAAGGCTCCCCTGGATTCATGCAAGACAGAAGCCAAAACGAACCATGACGATCAAGAAGGTGATGATCGTGATCGTCATGAGGGGGAGAAGAAGGCTGAGAAGAAACCAGAGCCAAAGAAGACTCCTGCCAGAGGCGTCAAGAATGTGGACTCTACAGCTGCCGTGTTCTCAAAAAGCAAGCAAAAGGCACCAGAGCCCAAAGGCAAAGGTAAAGGCATGGCTGTAGAGTCACCACAGAAGGGGTCGTCGTCGAGTACAGAGACTCCACGGCCAATAAACGAAGAAGATTACAGAGACGACCTAGCGCTCCTCGAAGCTTTAAAGGCATCCCTGGCAGAGGCTCAAGCCAAGAAGGGCAGAGGCCCCATCCCTCACAAAGAAGGAGAAGGCCCTTCATCACAACTCCCACCAGTCCAAGAAACGTCCACGGGTACATTTGATGCTCTTGCAAGGAACCGTCAAACCCATCCTTGCAGAGGGGTCAACCCAGATGGCCAATTCTGGAGGAAGAAGAAGCCAAGGTGCTAGAGTCTGCCACGATAGGAAGGGTGTCTGAAATATTCGAATCTATGAGCAAGATTCCAATGCCAAAAGTCAGAACTGAGCCCGTTACTACTTTGGAAGAAATTCAAGTGTGGAGGTACTCTGCAGTACACACAGAGCCTCCCTATGATCCAGAGCCCACAAGGATCCCTTCTGCCACAACCAAGTTCTAGTTCACTAAGCTCACAAGGCCTCGTGAGCAAGTCTTCTCAGAGCACATGATCACCTCCCTAGAGACAATCTCTCCAAGGATGATGCTAAAGAAGAAGGTGCTCTATGCTCAATACGTAGTAAGAAGGGAAGATGGCAACCTGTATACATTCACAAACACTGATCTCCACAACCTCTGTGTGTTTGATGTCATCTACATGCACAAAATTCTCAACATCTACATGGAGAGGAGGTCAAGCTACTCAATATCGCTCAGAAGGCTGCTTGAGGTCATGCACACACAAGTAAGATATTACAGCCAGAAGGACTTCGAGCTAGCGGTCAGGTTAGTCCAAAAATATTTAAAGAACTCCCCTCCTTACAGCAGGCCTGGTTGGATACTTAGGTATCATCCAAACTTCATTATTCACAACCCTACTTTTGGGTTTATGTATTTGGATAAGGATAAAATGCTAAGGTTCTATGATCCAACAGAATCACACAAGTACTCAACAGAGACGCTAGAATGGATTTTCAGAAGGGCGGCGACAGAAGTGGACAAAGGACATCTAAGGATGAGCGAAGTGTCTCGCATCTTGGAGGCGATCAAAATGCAAATCAACTTCAGAGAATGGATCTTCAACATTTACAGAACGATCAAGTCTGATATGCTATACGCAGTAGATGATTTTCCAGAATTTGTCATTTGATAAACCTTCTGTACCAGTTTTAGGCCTATGTTTCATAATTTTGTAATTCAGTTTTGTAATTTTATTACGTAATTCTTTTCAGAGGATGAACTTTTATCTCCTCTTGTGATTTCTTTCAATTAAGTCATTTCTTGCTTTTAAATTTTCAATTTTACTTTTTCATACTTAGGGGGAGATTGTTAGCTCTCATTTCACTTAATGTGAAAGTATGAAAAAAGTAAATTCTGTAAGTGTTGACAGAAGAGGTTCCACCACAGAAGACCACAGAGGACAAACAACAGAAGGTGTTCTATCGTACAAGTGAAGTGTGACATAACCTCTGATGTCTACCACAGAGGTTCTGGAAACTGGTCCTCTGTAATCAAAGCTTACGAGTCAAAGATGACAGAACCTCTGTTGTCTATCACATAGGTTCTGGAAGATGATCCTCTGGATTCAAGTGCTCTCAAGTCACATCCAGCAGAGCCTCTGGGATGGCTCACAGAGGGTCTGCAGTTTTATATTCTGTGAAGAACTTTTTTACTGTTTTACTTAGGTTAGTTAGCTGCTCGTGCTTATCACGTGACTGTTTGTAATCCGCTTTATTTGAACGGCTTAGATTAATTTGTACGTCTAGGTCTTGTCAGTAAAGCCGTTAGGAACAAGTATAAATAGCAGCTTAGGCCTTTGTAATTCAGTGTGCTTCCATATCGTATTGTAAACAATTTTCAATCAATTGAAAATCATTTGAAGCTTCTCTCTAGTGTTCTTCATTCGTCAACTGTGTTCTTCATTGATTTTTACTCTGCTTGTTCTTATTGCTTCCGCTGCACTAATACTGTCAAATAGATCATCCAGAGTAAGTGATTAATATCCAAAACTGAGTTAATCGATCCTATCAGTTCTCATAACTCCATACCTTTTGCAATTGCTAATTAGAGTGTTTAGTCTAGAGTATGTGTCCGAGAGGGATTCACCCTCTTTTGCCTTGAAGCTGTGGTATTCGTCAATGCAAATTGCTCGATTGTTCTTGAGTGTTTTCTTACCTCCTTCAATHTGTTTTTCTAATTCTGCCCAAATATCCATGGACAATTGACAGTGATCGACACATTTGAAGATTTCGTGAGGTATTGCCATAATTAACAATCATTTGCATTTGCTGCTCAAATCAACCAGTATTTTGTCTTCATCACTCCAGTTAGCAACAGGTCTTGGCTCGTAATGTTCAGCAATTTTAGGGGTTGTGCCAGTAGCAGGAACTCTTGGAATTAAGTTCATTGGCACATAAGGAGGATTATAAAGAAATTCACATATCCTTCCAAAAAACTTATCATTCGCACCTTCCATTGCAGATACATCTCACGAATATGTGTGGGAGGTTTTGATTGAGAACCAGTGCTCATGAATGAAGTATTGGCCAGATTCGCCATTGAAATTAGAAGAAGAAAAACAGAAATAAGATGAAACTGATTTAATCGAGTGAAACAGGGTAAAATGAAGAAGACTGGTGTTCTATAAAATGYAGATTAATACCAAAAACAGAATTAATCGAATGAGAATTCGATTCCTGCTCTGATACCAATTGTTAGGACCTGTAAATTCAGATTTGGTATTTGATCTCTTACTCTTTGATGATCTTTAGGACGATTATAGTGCAGCGGAAACAATGATAAGAACACAACAGAGTAATTAATCAAGAACACACAGATTGATATGAAGAAGATGAACGCAATAGAATAGCTTCAAAGGTTTTTCAATTGATTGAAAATAAGACGATTACAATACGGAAGCACACAGAATTACAAAGGCCTAAGCTGCTATTTATACTAGTTCCTAACGACCTGTCTGACATGACCTAGATGTGTGAAATCATCCAAGCCGTCCAAATAAAGTCGATTAHAGACCTAGTCACGTGAGAAGCACGTGCAGCTAACCACCTTTGAAAAATAGCAGAATAGGATCTTCACAGAAGACGAATCTACAAATCCTCTGTGAGCCACCTCAGAGGCTCTACTGTAGAAGACTTGTAGGTTCTTATTGCCAGAGGACCATTTTCCAGAACCTCTGTGAGAGACAACAGAGGTTCTGTCATTCTTGACTTGCATGATTAAACAGCTTCTGTTGCTGGTCCTCTGTTGTCTTCTGTGGAAGAACCCCTTCTGTCAATACTTGCAGAAATCTTTTTCATACTTTTACATTAAGTAAAAACTGGAGCTAACAAGGGGCATGGGGATGGTCCTTCCAGATGACAAAGAATGAGGCAAAGGCATCACCAGATGTAGTAATAGGTACTTTCCTACTGAATTCTATGCATGCTAAAGTGTTATTTGACTTTGGTGCAAACTTTTCATTTGTATCACCGTCATTTGCTCAAATTGGATTTTTGAATTCTGTGTTACTTGGTGACAAATTAGTAGTTGATACTGCTAATAGTCAGGAAAGTGTTACTAGTGTATTCGATAACTGTATTATTGTTATTGAGGGTTGTGCACTACCGATTCGGTTATTCCCTATGCCGATGAAGGAATTTGATATAGTAGTGGGTATGGACTGGTTAGCAGAATATCAGGCCAGTATTATTTGCAATAAGAAATTGATCAGAATCATTCTGCCAGACCAAGGAAAAATTGTTATTTATGGTGATCGTCAGAATCACCATACCAGTATTTTAACTGTGATGAAAGCTCAGAAAAGTATTCGGAAGAAGTGCCAGGGATATTTGGCATACGTGATTGATGTAAAGAAAGAGAAAGAAAACCAAGAATTAATCCCGATTGTTAATGAATATCCGGAAGTCTCTCCAGAGGACTTATCTGGATTACCACCAGATCGAGTTATTAAATTCCGAATTGATCTCATACCAGGGGCTACACCAGTAGTAGCAAAGGCACCGTACCGGTTAGCTCCCTCTGAATAAAGGAATTGGTTGCACAGTTGAAAAATCTGACTGATAAAGGATTTATTAGACCCAACACTTCAGCTTGGGGTGCTCCGGTCATAGTTGTTAAGAATAAAGATGGGTCTTTGGGAATGTGTACAGACTATCATGAGTTGAACAAATATCCTTTGCCAAGAATTGATGATTTGTTTGATCAGCTGGTGGGAGCAAGTTATTTCTCTAAGATTGACTTAAGGTCAGGGTATCACCAGTTAAAAGTCRGGGAGGAGAACATTGCTACAACAGCTTTTCGAACTAGGTACGGGCATCATGAATTATTAGTTATGCCTTTTGGCTTAACTAATGCACCCACAGCCTTTATGAATTTGATGAATAGAGTATGGAAGGAATATCTTGATAAATTGTTATTGTATTTATCGACGATATTCTTATATACTCTAAGACCGAAGAGGAGCATGCATAACATGTTGGTCCAATATTAGAGTTGCTGAAAAGAGAAAAGTTGTATGCAAAATTATCTAAATGTGAGTTCTGGTTAAGGGAAGTTCAGTTTCTGGGTCATGTCATATCAGAGGAAGGGGTAAAGGTAGATCCCGCTAAAATAGAAGCAGTTGCAAAGTGGGAAGTTTTGAAAAGTCCTTCAGAAGTCCGAAGCTTTTTGGGACTGGCAGGCTATTACTGTAAGTTCATTCAGGACTTTTCTAAGATAGTCATGCCGTTGACCAGATTGACTTGGAAGAATATTAAATTTCAGTGGGAAAGAGAACATTTTAATTATTAAAGCATCATCTTTTGCAGTGCACCAGTGTTGACCCTACCTGATGGATCCGAAGATTTTGTGGTATACAGTGATGCTTCATGGCTGGAATTGGGATGTGTTTTAATGCAAAGAGGAAAGGTATTTTTTATGCGTCAAAACAGTTGAAAGATCATGAGAAACAGTATCCAACTCATGATATGGAATTAGTTGTAGTGGTATTCGCTTTAAAAATTTGGAGACATTATCTTCTGGGAACAAAGTGTCAGGTTTATACTGACCACAAAAGTTTGCAACATTTGTTCAGCCAGAAAGAATTAAATATGCGGCAGCATCGGTGGATTGAACTTGTAAACGACTATGATTGTGAAATCCTCTATCATTCGGGAAAGCCAACGTGGTAGCTGATGCTTTAAGCAGAAAAGAAAGGAGTGGGACTATTATAGCTGTAGCAATAAGAATAAGTTTAGTCCATGATATCCATAAAGATATTTTGAGATATCAGAAAGAAGCTATGAAGGAAGATCTTGTTAAATCAGAAAAGTTGGGTAAGATGATTTCAACTCTGGAACCGAACGATGAAGGAATTATGTGCTTTCAAGGACGAATCTGGGTACCATGTTTTGGAGATATCCAGAACACTATATTAAATGAAAGTCATAAGTCCCGATACTCTATTCATCCAGGTACCAATAAGATGTACAAAGATTTGAAACATTTTTATTGGTGGCCCGGATTGAAGAAGGACATAGCCAGATATGTGGAACAGTGTCTAACATGTCTACAGGTTAAGATTGAACATCAAAAGTTGTATGGAAGCCTTCGATCTTTAGAGATAACTGTATGGAAATGGGATCACATTACAATGGACTTTGTTATGAAGTTACCTCGAGCTCCAAAGGGGAATGACGCAATCTGGGTAATTGTTGATCGTCTATCTAAATCTAGGCATTTTCTACCAATAAGAGAGAATTACTCCTTAGAAAAGTTGGCTCAGATTTATATTAAAGAAATTGTAACCAGACACGGTGTTCCACTATCCATTATCTCTGATAGAGATAATCGTTTCACTTCAAAGTTTTGGGAAAGTTTGCAAAAAGCTTTGGGGTCTGAAATTCGACTAAGCATAGCATATCATCTGCAAACTGACGGGTAAAGTGAAAGAACTATCCAGACCCTTGAAGACATGTTGAGAAGTTGTATCATTGACTTCAGTGGATCATGGGAAGATCAGTTGCCGTTAATAGAATTTGCATATAATAACAGTTACCATTCCAGCATCCAAGCAGCACCGTATGAAGTATTGTATGGACGTAAATGTCGAATATCGTTATGTTGGAACAAGGTAGGAGAAAGGCAGTTGGCGGGCCCCGAGATTGTTCAAGAGACTTCTAAAAAGATTGAACAGATCCGTGAAATAATTAGAACAGCACAAGACCGCCAGAAAAGTTATGCTGATACTCGTCAAAAGCTGATTGAATTCTGTGTAGGTGATTTTGTGATGTTGAAAGTTTCGCCATGGAAGGGTGTTATCAGATTTGGGAAGAAGGGTAAGTTCAGTCCAAGGTATATTGGACCATTCAGAATATACAAACGAATCGAGCAAGTAGCATATCCTTTAGAACTACCAGAAGAACTAAGTCTGATTCACAACACTTTCCGTGTATCGAACTTGCGGAAATTTTTAGCTAATCCGAGTCTCGCTGTACCATTATCGAAGATTAAACTGGACAATAAGCTAAACTTTGTGGAAACACCGGAGGCTGTGATTGACCGAAAGATCAGAGTGTTAAGAAACAAAGAGATCAGTTTGGTTAAAGTACAGTGAAAGTTTCACAAAGGACCAGAAGCGACATGGGAATTGGAATCGAAAATAAAATCAGAATACCCATGGCTCTTTGATTAAAGGAATTCCAGGACGAAATTCTTTTGAGGGTGAATAATGTGATAACCAGATCCTGATTATCACATAAGGTAATTAATACGTGATTATTTGATATATGAATACGTGTTA
The DNA here is from genome assembly GCF_001531365.2 of Cynara cardunculus var. scolymus. NCBI lineage: Eukaryota > Viridiplantae > Streptophyta > Magnoliopsida > Asterales > Asteraceae > Cynara > Cynara cardunculus. The sequence goes on from NW_020201367.1 coordinate 14,585, forward strand.
GCATGATAAATTGTTGTATATGTGAGAATGTGCGTATTCATGCTAGAAATGTGTTAGTATGCATGAGTTTAATATGCATAAATATGCATGCTTAATGGATAAAAATGAAATGCTTATGTTTTTATATGTATTCATGGATGAATGTAGTTCATGTATATATGCATGCATATATGGGGAATTATATCATACATGCAAAAGAGGGAGGAGAAGGCTGTTGAGCCGACTTACCCTTTTAGAAGGGTTATATATATGAGGGTGAGGCCCTCATACCCATTTTCTTGCCAGTTTTGTGAATCTAATAAGCGATATGAAGAAAGAAGCGTTGATCGGATTAATTGTGGTTGGAACTAAGTTTATTTCAAGTGGATAGATGTTAAAAAAAAGAATTTAAAGGTGAGTGGTGTATCATTTTATTTCAATTGCAAGAAATTTCCTTGGTTTGATTATTACTTGGTTGAAAAACTTGATTTAAGCGGTTTTAGTCTTAAACCGGATAAAACGTGAACGATTTAAGATTAAATCGTTGGATATGTCAAGCGGTTTAGTATTAAACCAGACATGATGTTAAGCGATTTATATATATACTGGTCAAGAGTTAAGATTTTAGTTTTAAACCGGACAAGGGCAAGCAGATTAGACTTAAACCGGACATGCCTTAACCGGTTTAAGGGTAAAATGATCATTCGAATCAGCTGGTTTATATAACGAACGATTTATGAACTTTGAACCATATTATGAGTTTAAATCAGAGAAGTATGAATACAATTAAGTGATGATCGATTTATTTTAAATAAAAGTGTTATCCAGATTGTTAAATCGGACGCGATATGAATAGTATCGTCCGAATTAGTAATCTAGACTAGGTTGTGAGAATACAATCTAAGTGTTAAATCGGACACTATGATTAATGTTGTCCGGATTTGTAATCCGGCCAGGGTTTTGACCGGATTATGTGTTGACTTGCCATTTGGTTTATTTATTTAAGAAATGAGAATTTTTGATAAAATGAATTTGAACTGATAATAATTCCATTGACTGCGGTTTATTCTATATGGAATTGTTTTGTGAAAATATTTTGATGAGGAAATAAGGGTGGCATATCAAGGAGAGGTGTACCATGGGATAAGGGTGGCATATCAAGGAGATGTGTACATTTGGATATAAGGGTGGCATCTGAATGTGCATTATGTAATATAACTCTTATTATTATATCCTTTAAGATTACCATGGTCTGATATCTTTATTTCTTTGTGATTTAAAGGTTTAGGATCAGGGTTCTTACTGRAAATCATAATCTGGATGTTATAGAGAAGGAGATAACAGGTTTGGCCTGAAACTTTGATTAAACCTTATTTGATTTGAGAGGTTGAAAAGTGGCATTATGATAATTTTATAAGTGTCAACTTGTTTGGATTTGATATATTGTTCGCAAGCTAAGAATTTGGGCTTGAAAAGTGAAAGGTATTGGTATTATATTCTTACTTGTTCATAAATTTTTTATGTATGTATGAAAAGTTGTTTTACTTAAAAGTTTTGGCGATTTTCACCCTGCAATAACATAAATAGGGTATCTCACTAGACCTTTCGTTCTAACCCTCGTTTTGTGATTTTAAACATGTATTGCAGGAAGTGCATGACGAATGACTGATGATATGTATAGTTTTGATAGATGAAACTGCATTAGTGCAAGAATTGTATTTTGAATTTTTGGACCATGTATTATGTACTAGTAGATTCTTGTACTACGGGACCAATCTGGTGTACAAATATGTATTTCTTATATATGAAGTATATGTTACATGCAATGTGTGGAATGGGGTGTTACACTAGGGTCCCTATGGTATGTTTCTTATGGTCATGGTTCCTCAGACTAACACTGTTATAATACATCCATTAACTCAATTAAATCAAGGGTTATTTTAATCTTTTTGTCTTTGTTTGTCTTTTCCTATAAAAAAGTAAAAATGTTGATCCTCTCTCTCATTAATTTGATGATAATCCTTTTACCTTTCAAAGTATTATATTTATGTCTTTTCAGTTCCAGTGATCATCACTGAGTCTGTTCAGTGATTACTGGAAAACACATTGTAATCCTACAGCGACAGCGATACTTCAAGAAGACAAAACTCAAACCCAAGAACCTTCAGTGAATGTCGAAGATTGAAACTGAAGATTAGGGACTGGCACGTTTGTGACTTGAAGTGGTATTCAGTGATTACAACCTGGTCAACATATGTGTGAAGACTGCAAGAGCCTCAGTGAATCCTGAAGAGACCTCCAGCGTTATTCCAGCATTCAACGATCAAATGAAGCTGACCATGAATGATTTTTTTGTCATGTTCTTCTACACACAAAGGACAAACCCATACCCTTTCAAAAGTATAGTATTGCACGGAGCCGACTAGTCGACTCTAGTGCCTACCAACTCCATGAAAGGATGTCTGCTCATAAATAGACAATAGTACTATTCATTATTGCAAAGAATAAGCTTTTCTCCGAGAGCTTGATGTGTGTTCTAACCTTTCTTATTTGCATTTAATGCAATGGGTATAAATAGCTGAGTGCTCTCTTCATGCACCACATTTATCTACAACACACAAAAGAACACATACGCTTATCTTCAAGCAAGCTAGAATTTCTCTCCAAATTCTAATGTCCTTACCCAAGATGAAAATCTTTCTGTCTTTATCTTATTCGGAAAATTTCTTATATTTGCTACGTATATTTGTATGTAATCTTAGATTGTTTTAGACAGGTTATCTTTACGTTTCTATTTCCACAAACAATCTGTAAAAATCTGTACTGATCCTTCTATATCAATACACCTTTTTAAAAACAAAACTTTTATGTGTTTGTATTCATCACCCCTTCTACAAATTGTTCCTCCAAACTCTTGTAGACCCTGCTCGGACCAACAAGTGGTATCAGAGTGCTATTTTCTTCTCATCTTGTTTAGTAGTTTATCTGCATTTTATCATCTCTTCTTTATGTTGATCCCAGATCTCTCAATAACACTAATAATCAAGTTAAGAATAACCAAATTATAGTGTTTAGATGAATAAAATGATGAACACTCAAGAACAATGTATGAACATTCAAANTCAATAACACTAATAATCAAGTTAAGAATAACCAAATTATAGTGTTTAGATGAATAAAATGATGAACACTCAAGAACAATGTATGAACATTCAAAAAATAATCTTGAGTGCCAAGGATATCACTTTATTCCAATAATTATGAAAAATGTAAAGCGTCTTTGAAATTACAATAGGCCTAACCACCTATTTATACTAGTAATCTAATAAGAAGAAAACTATCTAGTGAGACTATTTAGCTAATCTTCTACTAACAGATAAAGCTTATCTAAAACAAGGATAAACATTAAAGTAAGATAAACTTTGTTGACTCCAGCTATTGATTAGTCATCTCCAGCTGTCTTTCATGGATATGAGTTCAACCTTATCTTCATATCTTCATTGTTTACTTCTGGTTGAACTGGTGAGAAAACTCCAAGTGTTATTGCCCATAGGGGTTATGGAGATGCACTTTCCATCGCATCTCTGGTCAGTTCATCGACCCTTTGGTTGTTCTTCAGACTTAGTTATTTTTCCTTGAAGTCTTCTATCGGCCTTCTAGTTCTTCATCACTTTTTGGTCTTTATTACTTCCATACACAATACTTATGGGGTCTAACAATCTCCCCCTAAGTAATGAAAGAACAAACATTAACTAATCTAAGAACATTCAAAGTATGAGTGAAGAACAAAGGCTTTTCTAAAGAAAATCATCTTTTGCCAAAATTTTTCATTGGAACAAATGATGAATTCTGACATCGAGGAAATGGAAACTACAAGTCAACAAAAAAATAAGACTACATTTAGGGTCTCCTCTGTAGTCGATGACTGTAGATATTTCATGTATCAATCTCTGTCCATCGTCTGTTGGTACGTGAGATCTGCCCAATCTGTCTTTGATGGATTTCTGAAACCATTTAAATGTTTCATTTGAATACTTAAATGCCTCAGTCAACCTAAGAAAATTCTTTGCTCCAAACTCATTTTTGTAACCAGACCCAGTTCTAGTTGAGTAAGGACATAGGTAGATCTCTTCTCTTGCAGGCCAGGGAAGTCTTCATTAGGTGGAGTGCAGGATAGTCTTTCGATGCCAATTCGAAGAGCAATCTCGAAGTCACTCTTGGCTCGATGCTTCACCAAGGTCTCTATTATCTACACGATCGCTCTGTTTGCCATTCAAAATCGGATGCCCTGATCCTGTCGCTGAGTCGTGTACGTGTATAGCTCGATCAAGTCATAGGGATTGAGATTGATCAAGTCATTGTCACTAAAGACGTTGACCTGACCATGGGCTCGCTCCACTGTGTACTCGATGTACTTTATGGCTCGGTTGGCGAAGGTCCTCATTTTGATGTCCATGACCAACCTTATTCCATCGTTTGAGAAGACATCCCTTGGTGGTTGGGTGGTCTGTCTCACAAACATATGGTGTAGGAGGTTCATGGATTCTTGTGAAAGGATTAGAGGATTGAGAGTTAGCCCTTCATTACGATAATGGTACAGGTATTGATGGATATTCTCTATCATGACTGGTTCCCTCGACGACACCTCTGGACGTCTCCTAAGTGACTCTGTATTTGCTTTTATTTCATCAACTACCCCTTGAGAAGGGTGCCTTAAAGATGAAGGAACATCCGCTTGCACCTGGGTTTATTGGGCTATGGGTTGTGTTTGGGCTAATGGTTGAGAGGGGGTTGGTGATGGAAAGGTTTGAGTTGTCTCTGTTTCATTGGGTGCAGATAGGGTGATTTCTGGTTCAAGAGGTTGTGTTTGGGTGGTCTCTGGTTCATCGGTTTGCGGAGGTTGTTGTGGTGATGAAGGTTAGGTGTTTGTAGGTTGAGGTTGTATGGGTATAGAGGTGAGGGTTCTGTAGTGCGTGGTGTTGGTGAGGGGGTTAATGGTAAGTTTGGAGTTGGTGATGGGGTGAAGGGTAGGTTGGTTGGTGGTGTGGATGGTTCTTCATCGGTCGATGAGCTCAACTCGATGGGTTCTTGGGGAGTGGTGAGGGGAACATGTACATTATGTACATCTTCAGAGGGCTAAGCCTCTAGTTCCCTTGTTTGGGTTGATGGTGGAGGTTGTTCTTGTGTTTGGGGTGGTGGTGATGGTGCAACGGATTCCATCAGATGAGCAGCCACGACCTGGTTCTCCCCCTCATGAGGTTCCAGACCTTGATCATCGGGGTCTGGGTCCTCATGACGTGGCCTCTTGTGCAGGCGACTGCTGGAGCATGAAGCTTTGCTTCTTTTCTTCTTCTTTTAACTCCTGAAGATCGCAAGATAAGCCTTCAGGACTTGTTGTCTTCGACTCTCCTTCATTGTGTGAAGGAGAGAGGTGGTGTGCGTCTGTTGATCTGCAAGGCTCTGGGAGAGAGCCTTAGTAGATTGAATGGCGCGATGGATGAATTTTACACTTATCTCATTGAAGGATGAGACAAGTGCCTTTGATAGGGCCCTTAGRTCGGCCCTGGTAGCATATTCCATGGTGGAGGTGGAGGCAGGTGGGGGCATGGAGGTGGAGGCTAATGTGGATGGTGGAATGAGGATGTTGGTAATGATATTCCTCACTTCTGTAGTGAAGGAAGAGAAGAATTCATCGAAAGATGGGCTTGTAGAGGGGGTGGAGGAGGAGGAGGTTGGGGTATGTTGGCTAGTATGGTAGCAGGGAGGGAGGAGAGAGTGTTTTGGAAGGTGGTTATTTGGGATGAGAGAGAGCCTAATGTTTCATCGATTGATGAAGTTGGGGGTGGGGTAGGTTGTGGGATTTGAGATATAATGGTGGCTGGAATGGTGTTAAGGGTTTGGAAGATGGTGTTTATTTCGGTGGTGATTGAGGCTATGGTTTCATCGGTCGTAGTTTCCTGGGCCGTGAGGGTGGCGATGGAGTGTATGAGGAGTTGGTTTCATTAGGTGGCAAGGGCAGATGAGGTGTTATGGTGTTGGGTGATTGTTTGCTGTAGCATTTGGGGACGGTTTATGTTGTCTCGGGTTTGGGTTTCAAGGGTTGCAAGGGATTGTCGAAGGGGGTGAGGTCAATAGATGGAGGGTTGTCGACAATCCCTTGTATGATAAGTTTTAGGTCTTCCAAGGACCGCTGGATCGAGTCGACAAAGGCTTGGAACTCAGCCTTTGTGACCAGATCAGCCACATAGGTAACCCCTGCAGCAACGGATGCTGCAGGTTGAGCCTCAGCTCCAGAGGCGCCTTCATTGCCTTGTGAAAATACAGGTCGTGAAGGACTTTCATCATTTCCTTGATAGCCCTCTAGTGAGGAGCTATCTTTTCATGTTGCAACAACTTCTTCTTCTTCCTCGGCTTCAAAGGTCGGGTAAGAGAAGTAAGTGTGTTTCCCCTTCGCTAGATCAAGTATCGAAGGGGTGTGTTGTGCACGAATGGGAGATCGCTCTAAACGATCGTGGGGTTCAGCAATGCCAGAAGCAACACATGCTTCTGGGTGTGTGAAGGACAGTGGTCAGCCATGAGGAGAATTGGCTCTTATTTCTTCATCGTCCCTCTATTGGGAGGGGGGCGATGGATGGTGAGGTTCCTCGGCTTCTTCATCTCCAGAGGTCCGAAGAATGACCTCTGGATGGCTGGCTGGGTGAGGGATTGGACTGGGTCGTCCTTGTTCAATACCTCTTTGGCCTTGATCGCCAGGGGTAGTAGTGGTGGTTGCCCTTTGGGTAGTGGGAATGGTTAGTGTATGTGAAGGGCCAGGGGATGCACGAGGAATGTCATCATCATCATCTTCATCATCCGATGAAGACGACTCCTGTGCTCCCTCGTTATTGTCGGGGGACGGTTCTATGTGCTCTGGGGTAGCTGCTCTTGGTTCACGGGACAACAGAGAGCGTTCGTAGGTTTGCCTAATCTCAGACATCTCTGGTATGACGTTGAGCATGGCTCGAGAGACTGTCCTCTCTGTGGTGTATCCTTCCTTGGAGGTCGTTAAGCGATGACCATTCATTATGAATTGTGGAGTGAATGGTTCATCGGCCGGTAGCTCATGTCTCCTCATTGCATCTTTGATGATGAGAGCGAGGAACCGTGGGAAGAGCATGGATGTCAATGGTTTTCCTGCGGCCTTGAGCTTGCACTTCTTGATTACCGCTGCATGGATTTCGTTCTAGATGAGAAAAGCGTAGTCCAGCGGTAGGTTGAAGAAGAGGTCATACATGATAGTCATTATATTGATGTTGCCCTGATCCATCCATCCCAGTTTGCAGGTCAAGGCTTTGTTCAATATGGAAAAGAACATATTTCACATTGGATGGAGGAATTGCCTCTTGAAATCAGAGGCATTGCATAGGTCATGATTGTAACCTAGCATTCGGATGAAGTAGAGGATGTCGGAGCTCATGGGTGGCTCGGCGTAGTGGTCAATGCCAAGTTCTTGGCGTGTGGGAATGCAAAGGACTCTTGAGACCTTTGCTCGTGAGATCTTGACAGAGCAGACCATGTTGTGTGTGGCGTCGATATCCCCCGTGATTCCACGGCTGTCGGGGATAAACTCGCAAGTTTGCCAGTACTGTTGGACGTACTTGAGAGGTATGCCATTGTCGGTTAAGGTTAACGTCAGTTGGAGAATACAATTCTGGAAGAACTCAATTATGATTGCAAGCTATCGTCAAACAGGTTGGTTCAAAGGTCAATCGCATGGTTTTTTGGCTTTATGGGGAGGAACACCAATGCACGGCGGTCGGTGCCGGTTGATTGCATACGGCTGTCGTTTTTGTTTGATTCGTGGGAGGCGGAAGAGGCCATTGTAGTTTGTAGTTGCAGGTTTTGCGTTCTAGTTCGTCTTAAGCTTTTGTTGCAGGTTTAGTAGGCGTAAAGAAGAAATGATTTGGGGTGGATGAGTATATATAGGTGGAGGAGGGGAAAGGGCGGTTGATTTAATAATATTGAAAGAATAATCATGATGGTGGGAGACGTTTGGCAAAAAGGTTGATATGGTAGGGATCATGTGCCGTCTTGACAGTGTCATGCCATTAATGTTGGAGGACACGTGTCAATATGGGGATAGTGGATTGGAAATTTGAAGAGGTTTATGGGGAACAGGTTGTTGAAATGTCAAGCGTGTGTAAGATGATGTTTGGATTATTTGGAGTAATTAAATAATTATTCCAAATAATAACTCTTGAAATAGTAATCCAAAAGAAATTGTATTTGAAAATTCCATCTAATTGTAAGATTAATACTAATTACGAAGTTTTGGTCTTCTAAAAACCCATGTTGTATAGTTTTTAGTCACAAAAGCTGCAATTTTGTATAATCCAAATTTTTTTTTAATTAAGATGGGTTTTGAATGAAAAGATTTAGTCATGGAACCAGAGGAGCTCTGGTTGGTCATGACTCATTGGATGGGGAACCAGAGGTCTCTGGTTTAAACATGATGAACAAAGTTCATCGATGAATTGTTGGGTTGTATGAATAATGAGCCTTGGATTGACAAACCAGAGGCTCTGGTTAAGCATAGGCAATTTATTATATAGGACCAGAGGTCTCTGGTTGAATACATATGATTTATTCATCTATTTTATATAGCATTTTGGTGTCCAGAGGCTCTGGAAAGTAGAACCAGAGGCTCTAGGATGGAAAATGCATACTTATGCAATGAAAATTTATGATGAATGTAAAGCTCCCCCTCAAATGATGCATGGAGATATGGGTTGAGTTTAGAACTCCCCCTAGAACCAATAAGGAGGTCAATTTTGATGACCAGAGGCTCTAGTCTATACAACCAGAGGCTCTGGTTGTGAATGATGGTGAAAGAAATGTATGAAATGTGGCTAAGTTTGATAGTGGACATGAAAATGAGTGGGTCTTTGAGACCAGAGGGCACTGGTTCCAAAGACAACAAATCCAGAGGCTCTGGTTGCAAAGGTGATGAAATTAACTATGAAGAAATGGTGAAGTATATGCAAGATGATATGTAAAGATGGGGCCTTTGAGACCAGAGGGCTCTGGTTGCAAAGGCGATGCAAAGAAGTAAGAAAAAAATGGTAAAGTGCATGTATGTGGGTGATGAATGGATGTGCCTTTGAATCCAGAGGCTCTGGTCTTTACAACCAGAGGCTCTGGTTTGCAGGAATAGTTGGCGAAGAAGTACCAAGTATATGATTTGGACCAGAGGTCTTTGGTTCCAAAGGCGGAGAGAGATTTTGCCAAAAATTAATCAAGTGTTTCTAAATGCCTAGAGGCTCTGGTTTTTACAACCAGAGGCTCTGGTTTAGAGTACTTGGTGTTTATTTCCAATATACAATATATCACTTATAGGCATAACTATGAGATATTGAGTATCTCTGGTTTCAACCTTCTGATTGCCTCTAAGTGGTGAGATTCAGCATACCCATCTTGCTGACTAGAAATAAAAATCTTTTCTCATCGAGAGCTTTTGTGAAAATGTTAGCAAGTTGAATCTCAGTGGGAACAAAGTACATCTCTATATTACCCTTTTCAACATTGTCTTTCAGAAAGTGGTACCTTACATCGATGTGCTTTGTCTTGGAATGCTGCACAGGATTTGCAGAGATAGCTATTCCACTCTTGGAGTCACGTAGGATTGGTATCTTTTCATATTGAAAGCCATAGTCCTTAAGCTGAGTCTTCATCCAGAGAACTTGTGAACAACAACTAGCAGCAGTAACATATTCTGCTTCTGCTGTAGAGGTTGAGACACAATTCTGTTTCCTGGATGTCCAACTTACCAGCTTGTCCCCCAAGAGTTGACAACTTCCAGACGTACTCTTTCTATCAAGCTTGCACCCTGCATGATCTGCATATGTATAGGCTATTAGATCAAAGACATAGTTCTTAGGATACGAGAGACCCAGTGAAGGGGTTCCCTTAAGGTATCTAAAGATCCTCTTGACTGTAGAGAGATGAGATTCTTTAGGATTGGAATGATACCTTGCCCAAAGGCATGTAGCAAACATAATATCTGGTCTACTTGCAGTCAGATACAGGAGTGATCCAATCATGCCTCTGTAGGTTGTTGCATCCACAGATTTGCCTGATGGATCAACAAATAACTTTGCTCCTGTAGCCACAGGAGTTCTCATCGATGATGAATTTGAGAGAGAGTATTTCTTCAGAAGGTCAGTCACATACTTGGACTGATTGATAAAAATCCTTCTAAAGTTTGTTTTATTTGAAGACCGAGGAAGAAGCTAAGTTCTCCCATCATACTCATTTCAAATTTGCTTTTCATCGGCTTTGAGAATTTTTTGCAATACTTTGCATTTGTAGAGCCAAATATGATGTCATCCACATATATTTGTACTAGAAATATGTCACCTTTATACTTCTTATGAAAGAGTGTTGTATCGATTGTACTTTTTTCGAAGCCATTGTTGATGAGAAAGGTGGATAGAGTTTCATACCAGGCCCTGGGTGCTTGCTTCAGCCCATAGAGGGCTTTGTCCAAAAAGTAGACATATTCTGGATGTTTTGGATCTTCAAACCCAGGAGGCTGCTGCACGTATACTTCTTCTTGAAGTTTGTCGTTGAGGAAGGCAGACTTGACATCCATTTGATAGATCTTAAAGCCTTTGTGAGCTGCATAGGCTAGGAATATCCTGATGGGTTCAAGTCTTGCGACGGGAGCAAATGTCTCATCGTAGTCAATCCCTTCTTCTTGGCAGTAGCCCTTGGCAACAAGCCTGTCCTTGTTCATCATGACTATGCCATCTTTGTTCTTATTATTTCTGAAGACCCATTTAGTTCCTATGGCTGTCTTCCCTTTGGGTAGAGGCATAAGGGATCACACCTTGTTTATTTCAAACTGGAGTAGTTCTTCTTGCATTGCGTCTATCCAGTTTGGATCTTGTAGGGCTTCATAAATGTTCTTTGGTTCTATCATGCTAAGAAAGTTGGCGAAGAGGCATTCATTGGTTGTTGCTGATCTCGTTTTTACACCAGATGTTGGATCACCAATGATTTGGTGATGTGGGTTGTCTTTCGTCCACTTGGTGCTTGACTGGGGTTCTAGGGAAATAGAATGCAGTTCTTCATTGACTGATGGAACTGCTTGCTCCCTCTCGAAGAGATCATCTCCAGAGTTAGACTCTGGTTCTTGTTCTTGATTTGAGGACACAGAAGAAGTAGAAGGTGAAGTAACATGAGTATCAGTAAGAGTTGTACCTTTTGCATTGGAGACTTCATGTTTTTCATCGATTCTGGAAGTGGATTTTGCACTAGGTGCATGTCCAGAGATTACTTCTTCTTCGAAGATGTCTTGAAATAATTGACCTAACTCTGATTCATTGGGTTTGCCAAATGATGAATCAGATGCTCTTCTTTGAAGTTTGAGTCCTGAACTTTTGTGTCCAGAAGTCATTGGTGTGGAGTCATCAAAGGACACATTAACGCCTTCTATCACATTTTTTGTCCTTTTGATGTAGACTCTGTAGGCTTTTGCAGTTTAAGAATATCCCAGAAAGATCCCTTCATCAGCTTTCTTGTCGAACTTGCCAAGATATTCCCTATCATTGAGTACAAAGCATTTGCACCCAAAGACATGGAAATACTTGACATTTGGTCTTCTCTGATTGATGAGCTCATAGGGTGTCTTCTAGTGCCTCTTGTTGATGATGGACCGATTTTGGGTGAAACATGCAGTAGAAATTGCTTCAGCCCAGAAGGTGATGGGTAACTCCGATGAAGCAAGCATGGTTCTTGCTACTTCCACAAGGGTTCTGTTTCTTCGTTCTACCATTCCATTCTGTTGTAGGGTTCTGGCTGCAGAAAAGTTTCGTGTGATGCCTTCATTGGTGAGGTATTCATCGATTCTGGCATTTTTGAATTCAGTTCCATTGTCGCTTCTAACTTTAATGAGTTTTCGTTGTAGAAGGACTTAGACTCTTTTCATCACCCCAATGAGTAGGTCAGGAACATCTGATTTCTTCTTCACAAACTCAACCCAGGTGTATCTGGAGTATTTATCAACGAGTACCAATATGTACTTCTTTTTTGAGAGGCTTTCTGTTGAGATGGGCCCACAGAGATCAATATGGATCATATCTAAGGGCTTGGTGCAGGAGGTTTCTGACTTTGTTCAGTGAGAGGCCCGTTTTAGCTTTCCCATTTTACAGGCTGAACATAGATGATCGTTTTCAAAGTTGAGATCAGGAATCCCCTTGACCAGCTTTTGTTTGGCTAGCTTTCTTAAGACATCAAAATTCATGTGTGAGAACTTCTGATGCCATAACCAATTTTCATCAATCTTATGAGATACAAGGCAAAGGATGTCTTGTCCATCAGAGGATTGAAAATCCATAAGATAGAGATTCCCTTCTCTCTTGGCCTTGATGATGGTTTGACCGGGCTTTGTTTCTATGATACAGAAACCTTTACGAAATCTGACTTCAAGAACCTTGTGGCAGAACTGGCTTATGCTTAGTAAGTTGTGTTTCAAACCTTCAACATAAGCCACTTTGCTGATGGAGATGCTGCCTTTGATGAGAGTTCCGTATCCCTTGATGGTTCCCTTGCTGTTGTCTCCAAAAGTCACAGAGCCTCCAGATTTTTCGATGAAGGAGGACAGCTGACTTTTGTCACCAGTCATGTGCCTGGAGCAACCTGAATCCATGTACCATGGTTGCACATGCTGGTCCTACAAGACAAATTAAGGGGTTTTAGGTACCCATTTCTTAATGGGTCCACACTTGTTAGTAGGAGATACCACTCTCTTTTCATCACCCTTAGCCTTTGCAAGCTTGGGTTTGTTAGCATTTTCCTTGCCCTTGGACTTGAGCTTTTTCACGTTTTCATTTGTTTTAAGTTTATAGCAATAAACGTGTTGGGAGAATATGCAGTGATGTACCAACATGTGATTCCTCAGGTTTTGTAAAAGAGCTAAACATTTACAATCATTATACTTTGGACATGAATGTCTAGTGTTCTTTTTATTCGCTGAAAATAAAGAAGTAAATGCAGGGGATGTAAATCCTGTCCTAGCATCGGTTGTTTTTATAAACTTCCTCTCTAGTTCAGATTTTTTATTTGAAGGAGTCTTTGTCTTTACTTCTTTTCTCATGAGGAATGACTGCTTTCTTCAGCTGAATGAGAGGAAAAGTGGTGGTTAGATTTCTCAGAGGCAGGCCACTTCTGTTTTTGCTCACGAGTAAACTTAATGAACTTAGAAGATATACTAGGGCCTTTTGAGTTATCGTTGGCAGATTTGATATTTCTCAGTCTTCCCTTTTCTTTATCTGAAGAATTCTTCGATGGAGGAATACCAGATTTCATTGAGGATTTGAAGTTTTGAGGCTTCTTATTCTCAATAATCTTTGGTGATTTACAGATCATCTCTTCTTCAGATTCGGAATCGAGAAAGTCTCTTGCTGATTTCTCGAAATCAAAATTGGCATGGATGTTCGAGGGAGGTGTGGGTTCAGAGTTTGATGCTTCAGAGTGATCTGCTTGAGGTTCCATCGTTTCTGACTTAGTTGAATATTCAATGTTACTTGGATGATTCATCGATTCATCAGATGATGGTTCCTTATTAGGACTCTCCTTTTCATCAACACTACTTGCTGATGAAGTGAGATTGACAACCAGAGACTCTGGTTTAACCATAGGGTTTCCATCGGTCTCTGATTTGGGGATGTCATTCCTTTCATCAGAATTCTTACATGTACTGTTCTCGTATACCACGTTTTCAAAATCCTGTCTTAAGACGATAGTCTTTCGATCGACTTTAACTCTTTTAAAATTAGCTTTATGTGTCGGGATAAAGTCGGGTTTTTGAATGCATCCAAGTTTGAAAGTGGTTTCAAGGGTGGATTTCTTTGATTCGATGAAGGAGTCCAGTTCATTTAATCCAATCCCTTGAGTGTCTGTTTGACCGTTTAACTTTTCGTACACATTTTGGGTATCCTTGTATTTCTTCATCAGAAGTTCATTGGTTTTAAGCTTCTGGTGGAGAATTTCCCTTTCCTTTTGGAAAAAATCTTTGAGAGCCACTGAGTTAAGTCTCTCTGCCTCGGATTCTCTTAAGGCCTTAATTTTCTTTTCTAAGTCTTTGGTTACTCGCTTGTTTATTTCCAGAAGTTTTTCTTCCTCAGATTTTTTAAGCGCGGCGATGCGAGTCTTTTCTTTCATTAGATCAGCCTTTTCTTTGGTTAGAAGAACAATCTCTCTTTTTTTAGAAGCTGACTTCTTTTTCCGCTTTAAGTCTTTCAGATTTTTCAAAATTTAATTTTTCTTTTAATTTTAAAAAGTCCTCTGAAATCTTAATTAACGTTAACTCTAGCTCAGATGGAGCTGAGTTGGTTTCATTGATAGTAGACTCACATACCTGATCATCAGTGTCTGAGTCAGATTTTGCATTGGACGTGGCCATCAGACATATGAGTGCTTTGTCTTCTTCATCGGATGATGAATCAGACACCCAGTTTTCTTTCTCAGCCATTAGGCTTCGCTCTCTAGGATTGTACTTGTATTTATTCTTGTAATAGTCAGCATCCTTTACTAGTCGTCCTCTGCATTCTTTGGAAAAATGACCGATTTTTCCGCACCTGAAGCAGCGGAGGTCATTTTTCCTTCCATCTTTGTCCTCTTTCTTCTTCTCTCTTCTATCTTCTCTGCCATCTCTTATGTCTTCCCTCTAATGAAATTTAGATGGCTTCCTTTCATAGGATGGCTGGTACCTTTCCCTTTTGAACTATCTTCGTTCATAGGGTTTCTTGATGAATTTTTTCTGGAACTGCTTTGTTATCAAGACCAGAGATTTGGCAAAGGCTTTGATATCATCATCTGATTCAAATGTTTCATCTTCAGATTCTAATTCCACCACTAGTGCTTTCTTTCCTTTCTTCTTGTGGTCTCTGGTGGAGGTCCTTGAAACTTCCTTTTCTTCAGCGGGTAGAGCCAGGGGTCCACCGATGGACACCTTTTTCTTCATGATGTCGTTCTCTTGTGCAGCTAGCATTCCGTATACGTCATGGAGTGACCAGCCGTCTAAGTCCTGATTTGCTTGAAGGGACATCGACAGCTGTGTCCACTCATCGCCGAGACTTTTAAGGAATAAAACATTGTTTTCTTCTTTTGTTTTGGAGATATCGTTTCGACGACATTGATTAATCAATGTGTTGAAACGATCGTATGTCTTCTAAATCGGTTCATCAGGAAGTGCCTTGAAATTGGTGTATTCGTTGAGACATTGGGCTCTATGATTTTTCTTTGTTTTTGCCCCTCCTTCCAATTGGCTTGCCAGCTCATCCCATAGTTCCTTGGCTGTGGAACATGCATCAAGGGATTGAAAGATTTCATTGGGTATGGCCATGATTATCAGTCTTTTGGCCTTCTTGTCGGTTTCAACCCGCTCTCTGTCGTCTTCATCCCAATTCTACTCATTCTTAGGCATGTAGTAGGCAGAAAGTTCTGCTGTGGTATTTGTTCCTGGGACTCTTGGAACAAGAGTCTGTGGAACATAGGGACCCTCCATGACAGATCGCAGAAGATTTCTGTCCATCCCTTCTAGAAAGTTCACCATCTGTATCCTCCATTATGGGTACTCTTCTTTTTGAAGATTTGGAGGTTTGGTGAGGTAACCAACACCTATAGGCGGAATTCCAGTTGGTCATTAAGATTTTTAGAAGAGAGAAAATTTACGTTTTAGAGAAGATATTTTGTGAAAAAACGTGAATTGAGAGATTTTTTATGATCGTTTGATTGGAAAAACAATCAATTGGCTCTGATACCAATTGTTGATCCCAGATTTCTCAATAACATTAATAATCAAGTTAAGAATAACCAAATTATAGTGTTTAGATGAATAAAATGATGAACACTCAAGAACAATGTATGAACATTCAAAGAATAATCTTGAGTGCCAAGGATATCATTTTATTCCAATAATTATGAAAAATGTAAAGCATCTTTGAAATTACAATAGGCCTATCCACCTATTTATACTAGTAATCTAATAAGAAGATAACTATCTAGTGAGACTATTTAGCTAATCTTCTACTAACAGATAAAGCTTATCTAAAACAAGGATAAACATTAAAGTAAGATAAACTTTGTAGACTCCAGCTGTTGGTTAGTCATCTCCAGCTGTCTTTCATGGGATATGAGTTCAACCTTATCTTCATATCTTCATTGCTTGCCTCTGGTTGAACTGCTGAGGAAAACTCCAAGTGTTATTGCCCAGAGGGGTTATGGAGATGCATTTTCCATCGCATCTCTGGTCAGTTCATCGACCCTCTGGTTGTTCTTCAAACTTAGTTATTTTTCCTTGAAGTCTTCCATCGGCCTTCTGGTTTTTTCATCACTTGTTTGTCTTCGTTACTTCCATGCATAATACTTATGGGGTCTAATACTTTTTCTAAATAATTTATTGCTTTACAAATGGATTTACAAAACAGAAACACAAACTTTCACGATAATGGCTCCCTTGCCAAACCTCTGTGATTTATAAGAGACACCTTCAGTTTCTGGTAAAATTGGATGTCTCTTTTCTTAGCGGGTGTGGATCCTAAGATCCCACACTATATAGAGAATGGACCTTACGTTTCATATGCTATATCTCCAGCTATTCTGAACGACAGATTTCTAAGCTCCCTCATCTATGGAGTGATGAAGACAAGAAGAAGGTGGCTATAGATACTCGAGTGAGATCTATAATAGTCATGTCTCTTCTTGACGACGTTTATCATTCTATTATGAAGCTTAGAACCTCGAAATCCATGTGGGACACTCTTT
This sequence comes from Cynara cardunculus var. scolymus, assembly GCF_001531365.2. NCBI lineage: Eukaryota > Viridiplantae > Streptophyta > Magnoliopsida > Asterales > Asteraceae > Cynara > Cynara cardunculus. Next base: position 31,370 of record NW_020201367.1, read on the forward strand.
GTGTTCAATATGAAGGTACTTCCCAAGTAGAAAAATCTAGTAAGGCAATACGAAAGCTTTCTTTATGGAAAGAATGAAACATTGTCTGAAGTACTCAAAGATTTAATTGTCTTCTCATCGATTCAAGGACTGTTGGCAGGCAACATTCCAGTTATGAAACTTTGACAAAGTTTCTGGAATGTTTGCTAGAATCTTGGGATACATATTATATGTGTCTCAAAATGTCCAATGATATGTCCTCCCTCTCTCAAAGTTCTTTCTATGGGATATTGCTTAATCATGAGCAATCTCGTCAACTTAAGAGGAATCTCATCAAAGATTCCAGAGAAATAAAAAGCTCTCCTTTAGCTTTGACCTCTGAAGATTCTTCAACTGATCTCCCATCTTCTTCTTTTATTCGTTTTGTTTCTTCTATTTCTTTAAAAGAGTTAGATCCCACTAACTCTGAGGATTTGTCAGAGTCTGATCTTGCAGACTTTGATGAGTCACTGGCTCTTCTAACCAAGTCATTTAGAAGATTTGCCTGAAAAAGTAACTTCCGTAGATCTCCTTCGATGACTATCAAGCATAAGCCAAAGTCGGATCTTATTGACAAGTCTTCAGCGATCTGCTACAACTGTCAATGCAAAGGTCACTTTGCGAGTGAATGCATGTTAAAGAAGACTGTGACACCATCTTCAAAAACTTCATCCTCCTTCAGATCCAAAGACGATAAATATCTGAAGTTGAAGGAGAAGTATAAAAAGATGAGGAGTTCTCAGCGAAAGGGCAAAGGTCTTGTCGCTGAAGAACATGACTGAGTTGATTCTTCTGACGAATCATCCTCAGATGAGGAAGATACGGGCTATCTCTGCTTAATGGCCAAGAATGTCAAGGAACAAACTTCTAAGACATCAAACTCCAATGATCCCACATCATCCTTTCTTGCTCAGGTATGTTCTCTTAATGAACCCTCTTCTTCTTATTCTTCTGTCCCTGATAGCCTATCAGCGTTAGATAGGTTGACAGTTGACCTTTACAATGCTCTGAATGGCAGACATGCTTAATCTTCATCTTCAAGAATAGTTGAAGATTTTTCATTCTAAGATCAAAGAGCTAACTAAATCAAAGAAGATCTTAAAGATCAGGTCATTGTAAACTAGACCATCACTATCGAACGTGAACAGGCTATAGCTGAGTGTGAGCAAGGTATTGTTGAACTCAAGGATGAGAAGGCTACCATTGAAGGATGGTGCAAAGCCTCTATAAAAGCCTTTGAGATGATCAACGCTCAGATTCCCACCAAGATTAAGACAAATCTAGGCTTTTTCTGTGATCAGGAAGATAGTGTCACTGACAAGACCATGCTGAAGTTTGGTACCTTCGTCTCTTCCATTCCTAACACTTCTTGCTCTTAGTCTTCTATCACTGAGAGTCATCTTGAAGGAACTCTTTTGAGTTCAGGTCACAAAGACAAAGGTAAATCCATTGTCAAGGCACCTCTTCCCAAGAAGGCTGACAAGTCACAGATGAAGATCTATTCCTTCAGTTTGTGCACCTTGTTCTTCTTCTTCTGGGATCAAGATATCTGAATCTTTTCAGAAACCTAAGTTTAAGCTCCAGGTGAATGTTTCATCTAAGGACTCTAAATCCTCAGTTGTTCTTCCTAGAACAAATGAGAAGGGAATCCGTGGAGCTTGTCCCACTTTTGTTCATCTGGTACATCATGGCCTTAAAGCTGGTTTCAGCTATAGGAAGTGTACACATTGAGGTGAAACTACACATATTGCCAGCAAGTGTCCTTCAACCGCCAAGGATGGTCCTCCAGCCAAGGGAAAGAAAGTAGCCAAGGCTGAGAAATCTACCAAGGTGAAATTTACCACTAAGGTTGTAAAAATGACTAAACTGAAAAAAAAAACTGAAGCCTGTTCTTCAGGCTTAGTGAAGACAACTAATGACTCTAAGTCTTCAGCTTCAGGTGTTGTTGTTCCTCTTACCACTGAAGCATCTTCTTCAGGTTCAGTGAAGCCATCTGATGTCACTGAGTCATCAGTTTTAGTGAGTGTTGCCTGTAACACTGCTGGACCCAAAAAGAAATGGGTACCAAAGCGATCTTAATTTGTTTCTTTGTGCAGGAAGTCAAAGGCATTTGGTATCTCGATAGTGGATGCTCAAGACATATGACTGCAGATAAATTCCTACTCATTGATTACAAGGATGAAAGAGGTCCTTCCGTAACCTTTGGAGGAAACAAAAAAGGATATACCAAAGATTTTGGTGTATTAACAAGTGGTGCAACTACCTTTAAACATGTTGCATATGTTGAAGGACTGAAGCACAATCTTCTTAGTATCAGTCAGCTACGTGATAAAGATTTCGCAGTAAAATTTTCAAAAAATTCATGCTACGTATTTGACAAGGATGAAAAGGTTGATCTAACCGGTTCTCGCCTAGAGAATATATATATCATCAACATGGATTCTACTCTAACTAAGAACAATTGTTTTCTCTCAAAAGTGCCCTCAGATATCAACTGGCTGTGGCACAAACGGCTTTCTCATCTCAACTTCAAGACACTCAGTGAGCTGTCTCAAAATGATCTCGTCACTAGTCTTCCTCAACACACCTTTGCAAAGGAATCTCTTTGCTCAGCATGTGAAAAAGGAAAACAGACAAGAGCTAGCTTCAAGTCTAAGCAAATCTCTTCAATGACCTCCCACTTCAGCTATTGCACATGGATCTCTTTGGTCCTGTCAACGTACAATCCATAGCTGGAAAGAAATACACACTTGTCATTTTTTATGAGTACTCCATGTATACTGGGTTCTTCTTTCTTAGATCTAAAAGTGAACCACCTGAAGAAATTATCTCGTTCATCAAAAAGAGAGAAGTACTTAACAATATTAAGGTACGATTTATCAGAAGTGACCATGGAACTGAATTCAAAAACAATACTATGGATAGCTTCTTTGAGGACAAGGTAATATCTCACAACTTCTCTTCTATGAAAACTCCACAACAAAATGGGGTCGCTAAAAGGAGAATCAAACAATCATTAAGGTTGCTCGAGCAATGCTCAGCAAATCTTATCTTCCTACTCATTTCTGGGCTGAAGCTGTCAATATTGCTTGTTTCACTCAAAACCGGTCGCTGATCCTTAAGAGATTCAAGAAGCCAGCTTATGAACTCTTCCATAGCAGAAAGCCTTCTCTCATCTTTCATCATATAATTGGTTGCACGTGTTTTATTCTCAACAACCGTGATCAACTTGGAAAGTTCGATCTCAAAGCTTATGAAGGAATCTTTCTTAGATATTCTTCAGTATCCAAAGCCTTCAGAGTATTCAACAAACGTCGACAGACCATAAAAGAAACTATTCATGTCACCTTTGATGAATCTCAATCAGCTAATTCTAAACCCATTCGTAATGATGACAAAGAATTAGAAAATTGGATGTTCTCTCATGTTGGACAACCTGAAGCTTCCTTCAGCAATCAACTCAATGCTGATACTCTAGAAGTTGAAGATGATCCACTTGTCATTCCAGTTGCAACTAATAACCGAAGCAAATCTTCTTCAGAGATCATTGTAGTGTCCATTAGTTGCATTCCTCCTTCTACTTCAAACACTAACCAATCAGTAATTGAAATGCCTTCAGCATCTGAACCTCTATCAGTCGCTGAATCTCTCACTGAGACTACTTTAGCAACTACCCATTGTTGAAGAATCTACAGTTGAAGCCTCATCTTCTTTCCTGAACATCAATGCTCGGGTGACGATCCTCTACTAGCTCAGCGATGGACAAAAGACCATCAAATTCATCAAATTCTTGGTGATCCAGGTATTCAGACACGACGTGGTCTAGGTAATATTTGTCTCTTTGTCAACTTTCATCCTATAGTTGAACCCAATAAAATCAATGATGCTATCTCAGACAATAGTTGGGTCATTGCTATGCAAGTAGAGCTCATTAAGTTTAATAGGAAGAAAGTCTGGTACCTTGTCCCACATTCGTCTGACAAAACTATGATAGGCACCAAATGGGTTTATCGCAATAAGTTAGATGAACAAGGTGTGGTAACCCGTAACAAGGCTTGTCTTGTTGCTTAGGGTTATAGACATGACGAACGAATCGATTATGACAAAACCTTCGCACTAGTGGCTAGACTCGAAGCTATTCGACTCTTCCTAGCCTTTGCTGCCCATAAAKACTTTAAAGTCTACCAAATGGATGTAAAGAGTGATTTCCTTAATGGAAAACTCCAAGAGGAATTTTATGTTGAACAACCTCCAGGGTTTCTTGACTCTAAGTATCCAAATCATGTTTATGGATTCGATAAAGCTCTTTACGAGTTAAAACAGGCCCCTTGTGCCTGGTATGATACCCTCTCCTCATTTCTCATATCTAAGAAATTTGTCCGTGCAAAGATTGACTAGACCTTATTTCTTAGGAAAGTTAAAGGTCAAATCATTCTAGTCCAAATTTATGTCGATGATATTATATTTGGTTCCACTAATCCCTGTTTATGTTTTTGGTTCGCTGATCACATGAAGAAAGAATATCATATAAGTATAATGGGAGAAATAACCTATTTTCTAGGTCTCCAGATCAAGCAATCAGATAAAGGTACCTTTATCATCCAAAGTAAGTATGTCAGAGATATGTTGAAATTTTTTTATATATCCAACAGCTCATCTATGAAAACTCCGATGGCTCCTCCTCTCTCTCTAAACAAGGATCCAAATGAAAAGCTTGTAAACGTTACTGTTTATAGAGCAATGATCGGCTCTCTGTTGTATCTCATTGCAAGTCGACCTGATATCATGTATTCTACTTGTCTTTGTGCACGATATCAATCTGAACCAAAGACATCCCATCTGATTTCTTAAAATGCATATTTAGATACCTAAAGAAAACACCTAACTTGGGTCTCTGGTACCCTAAGGGTTCAAGTTTTGACCTAATAGGTTATTCAAATAGTGATTTTGCAGGATAAAAAATTGATAGGAAAAGCACCACCAGAGGTTGTCAGCTTCTAGGTGGAAAGTTGGTAAGTTGAACAAGTAAAAAGAAAATTTTTGCGTCCACATCAACTTCTGAAGCTGAATATGTTGCCGCTGGAAGCTGCTGTTCCAAGTCCTTTGGATGAAAAACCAGCTCAACGATTATGATCTTCAGTTTTCCAAAATTTCTATCTATTGCGATAGCACCAGTGCTATTGCCTTTGCAAACAATCATGTTCTTCACTCCAAGACCAAACATATTGGGATCCGATATCATTTTATTAGAGATCATGTTATGAATGGTAATATTGAACTTCACTTTATTCCAACTGATTACCAACTTGCTCACGTTTTTACAAAGCCTCTTGATGAGACAAGATTCAACATCTTGATCATCGAACTTGGAATGGTTAACGTTGAGGATTAATTTTCTTCAGCTATAAGCATTACTCAGTAAATGAAATTATTAAGTGTTCTTATTCTATAACTGAACTCTTGAGTAAACATATCTTCTCTTTCTAAGGTATGTATACTTATTCTCTCTCTCTCTCTCTCTCTCTCTTTCTCTTTAAAGCATAAAACTATCACTGAATCTTTTCATATTTGTTAGGATTGAATTTTAGAGATTAATTGTATTCATCCTTGAAAGTTTGATTTTGTATTTTTTTTACCTATAAAAAGGTCTTGATTAGAGAGTTTTAGTGTAAGGAGCTTAATTGTGTCATTTACTTGTAATTCAGAGCTTTAGAGAAATAAACACATGTTGACTTGTTGATTTTTTCTCTCAAGTATCATCCTATGAAGAATGCCATTTATCATGATTCTTGAAGAAGAATTGAAGATTGATTGAAAAAGCGGGACAAACAATTGGTATCAGAGCATGTTTGTAGTGAAATTGTTTGAAGATATCATCAAAAGGTTGAAAATTTTTCTGAATATTCGTATTCTGTCTTGAATGTTCGTAGTGTTCTTGAGTGTTTATATCATTTTTTTCATAATTTTCTACTCAAATCTTTCATTTTTTGGATGTTTGTGTGTTAAAATGATGATTGTTGTGTGCATTTTTGGATCGTGAATCATTGTTATTCACAAGATTTTGTGTTTCGATCATTGGTTTTAAAGATTTGATGAGATTTGTTGATTTTGAAAAACTTTGTGTTCTTGGTGAAAAATCATAAAATTCTGAATTTTAATCCACTTTTGATGAATTTTTTTTTTAAATCTTGTTTGTGATGTTGATTTGGTAAATTTTGGTGGCGTGAATTCAAGTCATCTGTATAGCATCTTCTAGACTTAGTTTTGATCATCCTTGTTATCTTAATCGGACATTGACTTAACCATTTTCAAGCATTCCTCGAACACCCCTTTATCCGGATTCATTCATCCTCGGTCATAGGCTTGACCGAGTTACATTCTTCCTCGCTCACTCCTTTACCAGGTTTATGCCTTTCTCGATCATTGACTTATTCGTATTGATCAATCTCCGGATATAGGCATGTCCGGATTTGATCATCCTTGGACACAAGCCTGTCCGAGTTCTAGTCTCCTCGGTTACTATTTCATCTGAAGTAGGTTTTTATCGGTCACTAGCACATCCGTATTATAGTCTTCCTCGAACACAACTTGCCCGGACATGATCATTAGGTGAATTGATTGTTATATCATTACCTGTTCGTACTCCATCTACCCCGGACATAGTCTTGTCCGAGCTCCTCCTTACCCATCATCTGGGCTTAGTTGTTTATTGACTAGACTCATCCGATTTAGTCATTCTCGGACATAGGCCTGTCCGGATTCATCATTCTCGATCGTAGGGTTATACGTATTGAAGTCTACATCGGCCATAGACTTGTTCGATTATAGCCTTCCTCGGTCATAGCTATATCCGGATTCCATCATTTCTCGGTCACAGGTTAATCTGATTTGAATCTTTCCCGGACACTCTCTTGTCCGGATTGACCATTTGTTTAGTGTAATTCAGCTTGTCCGAGCTTCATCCTAATTTGGTCATTGCCTTGTCCGAATTTCACCAAGTTGCCCACTGTTTTTGTCCGTGTTTCATTTAAGTATCTTGTCCGAGCTTATTCTATATAGGATACTGTCTTGATTTTTTTTCATAAACCTTCGAATACTCTTTTGACTGTGGTTCATTTTAATTTGTCATCATCTTGAGCAGTTTTTTACTGTTTTGATTGTTGATTGTGATTGCGATTGCGATTGCTTATTGTTGATTGTTTTTGTCTGAATTTTCAAACTGAATAACTCTTGATCTTCTAGAATTTTTGCAAAACTGAATTTTTGGAATCGTGTGAAATTTATATTTTTGTGAAGTGTTTATTTAATCAATTTCATTTACTGCATATATTCCTTTTGATCAATCTTGAATTTTAATTGGCATCATTTTTTGGGAAAGAAAATAAGGATTTGAAAGAAAAGGTTTGTGAATTGGAGAAAAGTATGAATGATTATAAAGAAAAATATGTGAATATGTTTCGTGACAATTTTCTTAACGAGGATCTTATGAAATATTTAAGAAGCAAGAATATAGAAACTAGAGAATGTGTTGAAAACAATTTCATGTATAGGATTAAAAATCTTGAAAACACTTTGGATTCTGAAAGAAAAGAGTTAGACGAAGAAATAAGAAATTCAAACAAAATAAAGCAAGATTTGGTAAATAAAATTCGTAAAACTGAAAATGAACTAAATGTTGAAAGGAACTCTCAAGAAAAGAAGAATAAAGAGATTGAGGAGCTAACAGAAAAATTACATGAAGCTGAGAAGAGAGTTGTTAATGAAAGGAAATTATTGGAAAATGAGAAAGATATGTTAATAGAAACTAAGAAGAGTTTGGTTGCTGAAAGGAAAGTTTTGGAAAAAGAGAAGGATAAGATGATAGAAGCAGAGAAGAGATTTGATACTGAACGAAAATCTTTTGAATGCAAGATTAATAATTTGGAGCTGAATACCAAAATGCTTTCAAAGCAGATATCTAATTTTGAACAAGTTATCATCTTGGAACGAGCCAAGTTTGATAAAGAGAAGAAAGAGTTTAAGAAGAAGGTGTAAGCAAGAATTTGGAATTGTTTAACAGCATTGTTCAGAAGAAGAAAGCACTAGAAGAAGAGAAGAGAGTGTTTGCCCTTGAAAAGAAAAATACTTCTAAGAAAAATGCTGCAATTGCCAAAGAGCTTACAGAGAAAAAGAAATGGCTTGACATTGCTTCTAAAAATGAAAAGGGAAGTTCAGATGAAGAGAGAAAGGAATTTGAGAAAGAAAGAAAAGGTTTTGAAAAGATGAAGAAGGAATTGGAAAGTAAGTTTTTGGAATCTTCAAAAAAATTGTCTGATCTAGAGATAGAACTTGTTACTGAATTAAACATGAGATCTGAATTGAAAAAGAAATATGATTTAGTTGCTGACGAGAGAGACCAGTTACTCAAGAAAGTAAAAGGCTTTTCAAATGCTAAAAGCTCAACTGGTTCTCAATCTCAGTGTAAAACTAGCTTTGATGACTATTCCAGTGTTAAATCCAATAGTTAATCAAGCAGTCCTAAATCAACTGTTTCTAAGAACAATTCTCGTTCTTCAAATCAGTTGTATCAAGTGTATGTCATTGGATCACCCAATTATTTTTCAAAAGCTAAACATGTTTAGGTCAATAAAGCTGATTCTGCTTTGTCTCATATATCTGTTGTAACTAACCCTGTTTTTCCTTGCATTGTGAGATCCACTAATGAATTGATCAATCTTAGGAAGAGACGAATCGTGTGCTCTACATGCAGAACCAATGACTTTGTCAATAAGAAAATGGTCAACAGATGGTATACAGACAACAACTATGAGAACAGAATTTTTTCTACTTTGATTGGTACAAAATTTATTATTCTTTGATGTCTGAATCTATAAACTTGTACTTACAAATCTTCATTCATTTCTCCCACATATTCTGACTAGTCTGAATTAAACATCACTCCTTGTTGATTGTACCTAATATCTATATTTTTCCTTGATCAATTTCATCTGATCGTTTGAGCTTATTTGCAATAATATTTTTGATCAACTGTTTGTGATCAAATGAGCTTACAGTGTTAAATTTAGGAGGGATTGAGTGCTTCATAGAAATACCTCTATGGAATGTCAGAACTGACATACCTACCGAAGAGGACATCCACATCTGAGTGAGCTTAAATGCAAAATGGGTTTGTGTGCAGAGCTTAAAATGAAAAGAAAGGGGTAGTTGTTGTCAGCTAAATGAATTGATGAGAGTTGTGTCAGGATTAAAAAGATTAAAAGAATCTTGTTCTATCCTCTATAATTCGGGCGAACCATGAAATCTATTAGTTCTCAATTCTTTGGAGACTAATATTGAAATAGGCAAAGCCCAGTCTAATTCTTGTCACAACCCCACCAGCTACTCATTTATCTCTTAAGGGATAAGTTCTTCAATAACACTTAGGGCATGCAGCTCACAATCTATCAGTTTCTCATTTAGAGAAAATTGATATTGAAAAAGAAAGATATATGTCATCCCTTCAAGTCTTTTTGATCACATATTGAGTCCAATAAATTTGTGTAGTCTAGAGTGTTTATCTTTTTTAGCCTAATTCGAAGCATTAGTTGCTTTATCTTTCTACACTACACAAATTTTGCAAAATATTTGTTATTTTGCTGTAACATTCATATATATGCTTTTTCTAAGCTATCGATGATTGAATGGAAAGCCTGGTGAGATGAACCTTAAAAAGTCTCATATATGAAGTACATTCGTTGTACTGAATATATTTGTTATATTCACAGGCCAATCTTTTTATAAGATTGTTAAAAAAATCATAAGTTGAATTTGGTTATTTTCCCATCTTCATAATCTGAAAAGATTATACGAGCGGATTTGAAAAGATTTGCTTACAATTTTATGAATTAACGGCATACGTTCAAATTTCATTCATTCTGATGTATGATGCAAATGCTTCTCATTTCATCACAAGGGGAAGTATTATATAATGAATGAAAATTTCATGTGTTAATTCTGAAGATCGGGAATTTTCAAAAGATCCAAGGAGTGTGAATATGATGATGACTCTTAAGAATAAGAAAATTATCTGAAGATGTTCTTCGATGATCATATCTTGAACATTATTTCTGAAGACTGTTGTTCTTTCTGTTCATCATCATTAAGAAAGTTTTATAATGAAAAGAGAAGATTGTTTTTGTTCTACATTCAAGGGGGAGAATGATTGTAAGATTTTATAAGGGAAGATTATTTGAAGAATTTGAAGAGGAGATTGTTAGAAGATTTTCTTGAAGATTTAAAGAAGATTTTCAGATGCTTAAAGTTTCAAAGTTTCAAAAGGGATTCAAAGAGTAAAAATTCTTTAAAGCCTGAATCCAAAGGGGGAGAATGTTAGGATTGAATTTTAGAGATCAATTGTATTCATCCTTGAAAGTTTGATTTTGTCTTTCTTGTATTTTGACTTTGACATTTATATTTTGTTTGACCTATAAATAGGTCTTGATTAGAGAGTCTTAGTGTAGGGAGCTTAATTGTGTCATTTACTTGTAATTGAGAGGTTTAGAGAAATAAACACATGTTGACTTCTTGAGTTTTTTTCCCAAGTATCATCCTATGAAGAATCCCATTTATCATGATTCTTGAAGATTGATTGAAGAAGTGGGACAAACAATATTAAGTGATCAAAATGTTTTAAAAGATTGTTTCAGTGATTCCTTCTATCGCTAAACTTTTTAAAGCAAAATATATCTCTCTAAGATATACTTATCTTATCTTAAAACAAAAATTATCACTAAACCTTTCCTTATTCAGTGATTCAAATGTTTTAAAAGATTGTTTAAGTGTTTCTTTCATCACTAAACCATTTATGGAAATATATCTCTCAAAGATATAATTTTCTTTTCTTAAGACAAAACCATCACTAAAACTTTTCTCTTTCAGTGATCAATGTTTTAAAAGATTTACTTTTTTCAGTGATTCTTCTTATCACTAAATCTTCTCAAAAACTTTTCATATTCTTAAATATATTGTTTTTGATATCTTAAACTTTTTGTTTAATAGGAAATGGAAAATGAAACATTTTAAGACATCTTTTTTATTTAAATGATACGATTTTTTTAGACGTGCGTATCGTTCTGACACACGACCTACCAAAATTCCATCCAATCGTGGATGAGAACGTGCTACTTTCTTCATTATTGCACAACTTTTAAGTCGTATTTTCCTCTCTTCTCTTCCCATTTCTCTTTCCTCCTACCTATAAGTATGAGACTTCTCCTCTCATTTTTGCCTTACGCTTTCAAATACTTTTGTCGAAACTTCGCCTCAAAATCATTTGCAAGCAAGAACTAAAGAACTCTCAAACCCTTCAACCTTCTTCTTTTTCTAAGACACACAGTTTGATAACACTTCTTTCTGTTTGATATGTTCTTCTTCTAAGAAACTCATGTTAGATTATTTATGATCTTGTTCTCTTAAACAACCAACATAAAGATTATTGACAAATTTTTTTACTTGGTTATAATCTGAAGTTTCTATACACTTACTCTTCTTGAAAAATGTAACACCCCATCTCATACATTGCATGTAACATATATACTTTATACATCAAAAATACATATAGATACACCACATAGGTACCTTCGTACAAGAATTTACTAATACAGAATACATGGTTCAAATATTCAAAATATAATTCTCGTACTAATCAACTTTCATCTATCAAAACTATACATATCATCAGCAATTCTTCATGCAGATAAACATATAGGAAAATATTACATTTTCCCCTTCCTCTTATCGTCTGCAATTCCTGCAATACATATTTAGAATCACAAAATGATGGTTAGACCGGAAGGTCTAGTGAGTTCCCCTTTTATGTTATTGCAGGGTGAAAATACCAAAAACTTTTATGTAAAACAACTTTATATACATATATATATATATATATATAACAAATATATATCCAAGTATAAGCATATTATCAGCACCTTCCACTTTTCAAGCCAAACTTTCTGCTTACAAATAATACATTGAAACCACAAATAGATTTGTTCTAACCAAGTATATCATAGTGCTACTTTTAAACCTTTTCAATTAAACAAGGTTTATTCAAAGTTTCAGGCCAAACCTGTTATTTCCTCCTCAATAACACCCTGGCTATGATTTGCGATAAGAACTCTGATTCTAAATCCTTAAATCACAAAGAATTAAAGATTCCAAATCACATTAATATTAAATGATATAATAGTAAGAGTTATATTACATAACACAAATACAAATGCCACCCTTATATCCAAATGTACACCTCTCCTTGATATGCCACCCTTATCCCATGGTACACCTCTCCTTGATATGCCACCCTTATCCCAAGGTACACCTCTCCTTGATATGCCACCCTTATTACCTCATCAAAACATTTCACAAAATAATTCCATGTTGATTAGACCGCAGTCAATGGAATATTATCAGTTCAAAATCACCTTTATCAAAATTCCCATTTCTTATTAAAAGAATCAACAAAATGATAGATCAACACATAATCCGGTCAAACCTTGGCCGGATTACAAATCTGGACAACACTTCTCATTGTGTCCGATTTAACACTTCGACTATTTCTCAACACTTTGTCCGAATTACTAGTCCAGCCAACACTATTCAAGACCTGTCCGATTTATAAGTGAACCGGTCACCTTTAGTCGTATTCATTGTTAGCTCTCATATTTCATTTAATGTGAAAGTATGAAAAAGTACTACTGCAAGTGTTGACAGAAGAGGTCTACCACATAAGACCACAGAGGACCAACAACAGAAGATGTTCAATCGTACAAGTCAAAACTGACAGAACCTCTGTTGTCTATTACAAAGGTTCTNAGTGGACTCTATAGCTGCCTTGTTCTCAAAAGGCAAAGAAAAGGCACCAGAGCCTGAAGGCAAAGGCAAAGGCAAAGCTGTGGAGGAATCGCCACAGAAGGGGTCGTCAAGCTCAGAGTCGCTGGTGCAGATAAACGAAGAAGATTATGATGACCCAGAGCTCCTTCAAGCATTAAAGGCTTCCTTGGCAGAAGCTCAAGAAAGAAAGGGCAGAGGCCCCATTCCTAGAGCAGGAGAAGACTCTTCATCAAAATTCTCACAAGTCCAAGGAGAAACGTCCACGGGTACGTTCGACGCTCTGCAAGGAACCATCAAACCTATCCTTGCAAAGGGATCAACCAAGAGGCCAATTCTTGAAGAAGAGGAAGCCAAAGTGCCAGAGTCCGCCACAGTAGGAAGGGTCTCTGAGATATTCGAATCAATGAGCAAGATTCCCATGCAACAAGTACGCACAGAACCTGTTACTACTGTGGAAGAGATTTTGATGTGTAGATACTCTGCAGTAGACACAGAGCCCCCCCTATGATCCAGAGCTCACAGGTATTCCTTCTGCCGATGCCAAGTTCCAGTTCTCTAAGCTAACCAGGCCACGTGAGCAAGTCTTCTCAAAGCACGTGATTGTGTCTCTTGAAACTACTTCTCCAAGGACCCTGCTGAAGAGGAAGGTGCTCTATGCTCAATACATTGTGAAGAGGAATGACGGCAACCTATACACGTTCACAGATGCTGACCTCCACAACCTCTGTGTATTTGATTTGATCTTCTTGCACAAAATTCTCAACAAATACATGGAGAGGAGGTCAAGCTATGCTCTGTCACTTAAAAGGCTTATCGAGGTCATGCGTGCACAAGTGAAGTACTACAGCCAGAAGGACTTCGAGATAGCAATGAGGTTAGCCCAGTCAGATCTTAAGATCACCCCTCCAAACAACAGGCCAGGATGTATACTTAGGTGTCATCCAAACTCCATTGTTCACAACCTTATTTTTGGGTTTGTGTTCTTGGATAAGGATAACATCCTAAGGTTCTTCATTCCGACAGACGCAAACAAATACTCCACATAGACCCTTGAATGGGTATTCAAGAAAGCAGTGGCAGAGGTGAACAAAGGGCATCTTAGGAAGGGTGAAGTGTCTAGCATTTTGGAGGCTATCAAAGTACAAGTCAACTTCAGAGAAAGGATCTTCAATGTCTACAGAACCATCAAGTCTGACATGCTATATGCCGTAGACGAGTATCCAGACTCTGTAGTTGGATAAACTTCTGTAATAGTTTTGGCCTATGAAACACAATTTTGTAATTATTTCTTTATGTAATTCTTTTTCAGATGATGAATTTTATCTCCTCTTGTAGTTTCTTTCAATTAAGTCATTTCTTGCATTAAATTGTCAATTTTTTACTTTTTCATGCTTAGGGGGAGATTGTTAGCTCTCATATTTCATTTAATGTAAAAGTATGAAAAAGTACTACTGCAAGTGTTGACATAAGAGGTCAACCACAGAAGACCACAGAGGACCAACAACA